>NC_042981.1:32125725-32247227 GCF_901001165.1 Salmo trutta
CAAGGAAATGGTCACGTGATTTACTGTTGCTGGAGAGGCGCTACAGGTGCCAGCACGGGAGGATAGAGGTATAAGGTGACTAAAAACACAGCTCTTTGGAACCACACCGCGTTCCTCGTCCTGGTCCGGAATTGGCTCTATGGTGACTGGGCTGGAAGGCTGGAATGTCACCCTAGACTTTGAAAACACACTTTGATAGAAATTAAATATTAATGGAGGAATTATACCCAGAAAGCTGTATCCCTGTTACATGGAACATGCAAATCGCTCCAATCAGTGAGGTAACTGAAATAGAAACAGGATAGTTGGACAAAAATTACTTGTCATCATTGATATAATTACTATTAATACAACAAATTTGCAGGAGTAAGAGGAAAATAATATAACAACTGTACAATTACGACTATTTATGTCTATTAATGTACAAAAAAGGAACAGCTAATGGTTATTGCTTCATTAATGCCACCATGCCTACATGACCTTGAGAGGGATCTATCTTGAAGAATGATCATATGTAGAGGTCAACGCCAGGGTCAGGGTGCCAACCTCCTATATCAAACTTTCACATCTGGAGTGGTACTGGTCCAGAGTGAGAAAGTAGGCAATATGAATGAAAGAATGGCTGGGCGTAATAGTGCATTTTATTTTTCTGATGGCTCCAAACCTTTCCAAACCGGATGGCTCCAAACCTTTCCAAACCGGATGGCTCCAAACCTTTCCAAACCTGATGGCTCCAAACCTTTCCAAACCTGATGGCTCCAAACCTTTCCAAACCAGATGGCTCCAAACCTTTCCAAACCTGATGGCTCCAAATCTTTCCAAACCTGATGGCTCCAAACCTTTCCAAACCTGATGGCTCCAAACCTTTCCAAACCTGATGGCTCCAAATCTTTCCAAACCTGATGGCTCCAAACCTTTCCAAACCTGATGGCTCCAAACCTTTCCAAACCTGATGGCTCCAAACTTTAGCTTGAAAAAGCATTTGGGCTAATGCACAGAAAGTATGTCGCTAGGTTTCTATCAAATTAGCAACAGATTTTCATGCAAATATAAAAGAAATCTGCATAAAAACAATATGCGCATTTTCCCACAACAGATGTGCTTCCATCAAATGGACTTGTTGCTGATAAAAGGCTGTGCGTGATGATGTAGTGCACATAAAAATACCTTTTGCGGCCTCCCGAGTGGCGGAGCAGTCTAAGGCACTGCATCGCAGTGCTTGAGGCGTCACTACAGACCCGGGTTTGATCCCAGGCTGTGTCACAACCGGCCGTGACCTGGAGTCACAAAGGGTGGTGCACAATTGGCCCGGCTTCATCGTCCGGGCTAGGGGAGGGTTCAGCCGGGGGGGCTTAACTTGGTTCATCGCACTCTACCGATTTCTTGAGGTGGGCCGGGCGCCTGCAGGCTGACTTCGGTCCCCAGTTGAAGGGTGTTTCCTCCGACATATTGGTGCGGCTGGCTTCCGGGTTAAGTGGGCGGGTTTGGCGGGTCATGTTTCGAAGGTCGCATGACTCGACCTTTGCCTCTCCCGAGCCCATTGGGGAGTTGTAGAGATGAAACAGGATCGCAATTCGATATCACTAAATTGGAGAGAAAAAGGGGTTAACATTTTTTATTATTTAGCAATTAAATTCACATGTACTGAATAAAAAATACAAGTTAAACGGGTCCCCAGCGCATTTTCAACTCTACTGATGGGTTTTCTCACAAAACAAATTGCGATATATAGCGAGTGTGCCCACTCTGGTATTGGCAAGTGCACTCTAGCCAACAGCTAGCAGATACAGATATAGCCTACATGATGAGATTATTATGGACAAAAGAGCGAGAATATTTTATTTGTGAAACGTCAGCCAAGCATCGATGATCATGTCACCAGAATAAGACCCTCGATATTTATTGGGAAGGAGCACCAAGCTCATTGTAATGGGTGTCGTAAGGATTGGACCAAGGTGCAGCAGGAAAGTGTATACTCATCTTCTTTATTAATAAAAAGAAGAAAAAACAAACAAAACACGTATACAAACACAACAACCGCCACTAACAGTCCTGTCAGGTGCACAGACACTAAACAAGGAAGTAACTACCCCCAATTCCCATAACCAAAACACCCCTATACATAGGACCTTCAATCAGAGGCAACGAGGAACAGCTGCCTCCAATTGAAGGCCAAATCAATTAACTAAACATAGAACTAGAAAGACTAGACCAGAACATAGAAATATACTAACATAGAACATAAACCAAAACCCCGGAACACTCTAAACAAACACCCCTCTACATAAACACATAGCCCAACAAACCCCGAACCACATAAAACAAACACCCCCTGCCACGTCCTGACCAAACTACAATAACAAATAGCCCCTTTACTGGTCAGAACGTGACACTCATCACATGGCACTTTCACCACCCTGTGAAGTTCATCATTATTTCTTTCATCTGTAGCCCAATAAACTGCATGCATTCCTGTCGTAGTGGGAGGACCACACAACATTTCATCGCATGTTTCCATGTTTACTTCAATATGGTTATTATATTAATATTTGCTCATAAAATATTTTGAGCGTTTTTTGTTTTGTCAACATTTGGAACGTTTACCGACAAATGTTCTGTTTCCATCAGGACTGTCATTACATTTTTTATCCGACGTACTTTACTTGCATAAAAAGGTTGGAGGGAAACCTTTCTCTCTCCATTAAACTCTCTTTCACCCTCTCTAAAAATACAGGCCAACTCAGCCACAGCTTAATTAATTAATTAAGATTAAATAGACAAGGACAAATAACAGAGACAGAGTATATCTCCTAATAGACTGGCTGAAATTCAACACTGTTCAATAAAAAAGGTTACCTGGAGGTTTCTGGGGGAAGGAAGACAACGTGTCTGAATTACAGGTCCAGTTACATAGCCGCGGGAAGAAAGGGTGCTGAGGGTGCAGTAGCACCCCCTAAAAAATAAACATTTAGAAAAATGTTTCCCACAAAAGTAGTGCACTGGGCCTTTACTAGTCCTGTATTAGCGGATAGATATAGCCTCTGCACTCCCCCAACCGCAAAAAGAATCACAGCATCCCCACTCCCAAATATCTTCCCGCGGCTATTTCCAGTTAAGTTCTGTTCCAGTTAACACTGTTCCAAAAATATATTATTATTGTTTTGTCTTATCCCGGAAACATCCGGATAGCGGTTTTGCTTAAATACTCTGTGTTAGTCTTGGTGATGGCGCTCTGCATGTGTGAAATTCATAGCCAGAGAGAAAGAGAGAGATAGAGAGAGATAGAGAGCTGTCTCCTCACTATGATTAATTCCCCTGCGAAACGGTGTGATAATCATCGTCTCGTCAGATCTTGCCACTGATGAGCCTTTATCTCCCAGATCAGCCCAGCATCAGACGAGGGGGGAGGAGTGTTAGAGGGAGATGTATAAAGAGCAGTCTGAGACAGAGAGACTGTCTGTATTCCTTTCTTGCTGTTCACTAGGTACACTTCCCGGCTGAGAGGAATGCCAGCCTGGGTGACAGCGTTACGTGTGGGCACCATGCTAACACATTCCGTTCCTCTCATCTGCCAACACATAGACAAATCATATGATATGTGTATCTTACATCAAAATGCAAATCAATTTATAAAATTTTTGACATGCGTTTTTCTAGATTTTTTTGTTATTCTGTCTCTCACTGTTCAAATAAACCTACCATTAAAATTATAGACTGATAATTTCTTTGTCATTGGGCAAACTCAGCACGGGATCAAATACTTTTTTCCTCACTGTATGTGACGCAGTAATGTTGCTCAATGACAGAGAATTACGCTCACCCCATCCTCATTTACCGGTAAAGTTGCTGGTACAATAGACTTACACTGCTGAGTTGATAATGACCTTATTGTGGAACCCATAACCAAATCTTGCATTAGCTATGAAAGTCTGTTCCAATAAATGTACATTTACTGTACCTCAATAACCAAATGAGACTCTACAAGAGAGTGCAGACAGATATGATCACCTGTATTTAGTGAGTCAGTATTACAATTTATATTCAAAAAGCCACAGTACGTCTCTCCAATGTATGCGTTATGTGTTGACTGTGGATCGGCAACTGTCTTAAACTGACTGTTAGTCATGTATTGTAGACATACAAACTACAGGACGACATCCAATGAAGCCAAGGCTGAGTTAATCGTGCATTTCTAAAGTTATGATTCCGTTCTATATGCAGAAACTACATATGTAGGACCTTAATTTGAGCCAGTTTGCTAAAGCAGGAAAATAATCTGGCAGCAAGAGGAAATGTGAATTATTATGTGGATTATAATTAATGGACATTTCTGTAGAGGTTAATACATTTTTCGTAAGGGAAAATTAAGTCTGTTATTTCAAAGAGGAAATTATAAACTTCAGGAGCCTTTTTAAACTTCAAATACACTATGTTTGAAATGTTCTGCAACGTAGGAAAGTTATTCTGCAACAGGGTGATCAAACTAAGATCCTACACCTGTAGGAAGATAATTGAGCATTCTCATTCCCTGATTACATTTTCTTCCTCCTTTTCTACCCTTTGGTGACCTCTGTGAACTATACTATAGTACACATGAAAAAAGTAGAGGCAGTAGTCTTGTGTAAGGTAATAATAGCGTATGCAAATATTTTAACAGTCTCAGATGGTAGGCTACCATTAAGGATAACTGAGATAGATGAAAATATGACATGCCTGAGTCCATGTTTGGGCATACATTCTGCCCTTTATGTTGAGAACACTGTCCTGTCACTGTTGTTGGAGAGTTTCCAGTCATCTGGTGATTCTCAGTACCTATACTGTTCTCTTTGAAGTAGAAAGAATAATCAATATAAGTTTAAATATTAGACGTGTAAACAGAATGAAGGCTGAGCCCATGTGAGTGTACAAAGCTGGATCAACATCGAGTTAACCATCGGACATTTAAAAAACAGAACGTAAGCAAGGTAGACCAACAAGACGTGACTGGTCTGGGCCATATCTGATCTTGTGAAGGCTACTGGACATGTACATTGGTTAATCATACATAGACCACATCGGCCTGAACTTGTGAAGACCTTTGGACAGGAACATTAGATAATCAGTGATAGGCACCATTAGACCTGCAGTAGGAGTATGCATGTCACGCCACCAATAGAATCTATGCCCGAATGTCTGAGCCAATAAGAGAATGGAAACTAAGTAAGACAACAAGATTCATAAAGTGGAGTGACGATGTTATGTAAGGGTAAGACTGTATAAAAGCCAAGTCCTAGGAACGAAGAGTTAGTTCTTCCCTGGAATTGCTCGGCTTCATTACTCTCTGTAATGAAATATATTTGAATTCACAAGCTCCGGTATCTGAGAAGTATTTGAATCAATATTTTCACAACACTGTTAGGAATAAAAGCTGTGCCTCACCTCAGGGACAGACAGGTGTCTGAGATCTAACCAAATTTACTGAGATTCAGATTGAAGTAGAAGCTGCAGCTGGTGAGTTTAACACAACGCAGTCAACCTCTTCAGAGAGAACAAATACCTACTGTAACTGCAACCTGACAGTAGTTTTCATTTTTTTTAAACCCTAACCCTGCTTGAACCCTGCTAATGTCTGTATTTCTAATGGTGTCATTCAGCAGAGATGTATACCATAATGTTCATTAAAGATGCCAAGATCTACGTTCTCCTATTGGTGTTCATCAGCGTCTTTGTGGAGAGAGGGCAGTCAGAATTATCAAGAGAAAATGTGAAAAAAATTATTGAAGACGTAATATACACAAGGTGGGTAACATATAAAGTGATGTATATTATTTAATGTTTGCATGTTGATTCGTGTAGTGCTAACACAGTAATTACTGTAAAGTACACATAGTCTTTGCCTACTGCTGTGGTGGTGATAATAACCATATTGCCTATTTAGGTTCAAGCATAAAGACTTACAGAATATTATGATGGCAAAGAACAAAGACAGAAGACAAAAACAGCCCATGTAAGATCATTTTTGTTTGTTTCTACTTTTAGCAACCATGAGCTTCTATCTCATAATCTGACATGGCTTTTTACAATGGCTTTTCTTGCGGCTTTACAGTCTGTTAAGCTCTTACTGTGCAATCTGCAATGTAACTCCATGGTTTAACCAACCCTACCCAGTATTAGGAATATAACAACCCTACTCAGTATTAGGAATATAACAACCCTACTCAGTATTAGGAATATAACAATTCTGCATGGATCTACATTTATCGCTCTTGGTTTTTTGTTGCTGATGTGACAATTACTCTAAACTTTATTATAACAGACAACATTATTCTCAATCTTTTGAGCAGATACTTTAAATAATGATTATTAAATATAACATAACCCTATTATAACCCAAACTATAAGGTTGTTTTATTTAATTGTTCAGGTTTCTGTTGTAATTTGAGTCATTATAAAAACAATGTACAGTGTAGCTTCAAAATATGTTTTAAACGATCTTGGTTGGTCTCATGGACTGTCAAGTCCTTGCAACTTTCAATTTGAGAGTGGTTACATTTCCCCAGCTCCACCCCTCAGCTAGCTTTATAGCAAACTAAGTGGCGCTGTTTGGCTGAAACACAAATTCAGTATTATGTCTTTATCTTAATGATCGGTGTCCGGTGAAACTGGAGCGCGTGTAATTCAAATAAATTCTAATAGTTATCATAGCGGTTAAACATTTAGGTACATATAAGTGTCTTATAGTGGCTGAAAGCTTGAATTCTTGTTAATCTAACTGTACTGTCTAATTTACAGTAGCTATTACAGAGAAAACATGCCATGCGATTGTTTGAGGACGGCGCCCAACATCCAAATATTTTTCCACCGGCACAGGCTTCATACATTCACATATAAAGATGAAATATTCACTTACTTTTTGAAAATCGTCCTCTGATTTATCATCCAAAGGTTCCCAGCTATAACATGTAGTGTCGTTTTGTTAGATCAAATCCTTTTTTATATGCCAAAAAGTCCATATAGTTGGTGCCATCGATTTGAGTAATCCACTCATTCAACTTGCAGAGAAAGGAATCCGAAAATCTACCCTTAAACTTTGTTTCAACAAGTCAAAATACGTTTGTATTTACTCCTCAGACACCCTAGAATGTAATCAAACTATAATATATCTTTCGGATAGAAGAATGTTCAATAGGAAACCAAATTTTAGCAGGTGCGCAACTTCATCATGGCGCGCGAAGACAGATTGCTGACATAGACTGCTGACACCCATCCAGGGAGCTATTTTACAATATGAGCTTTCTGTTGCATTTATAAGAGGATGGTCTCTCAAAAAAAAAAATTCTGGTTGTTTTTTCTTTGGATTTTCTCCTACCATATCTATTGTGTTATATTCACCTACATTATTTTAACATTTCTACAAACTTCAAAGTGGTTACTTTCCAATGGTACCAATAATATGCATATCCTGGCTTCAGGGCCTGAGCTACAGGCAGTTTGCTTTGGGCATGTCATTCAAGCGGAAATGGAGAAAAAGGGGCCTGATCCCTAAGAAGTTTTTAAATGCTCATTTTAAATGTTTCCATTTCAACCATTTGATTTACTGTAAGTTTGGGTTTCTAATACAGGGGTGGCCAGTTCACAATTGCACTCCATCTAACAAAAAATGAATGTCAAAATGGGAAGATGGAGGGAAGCAACGTTGACTTTCAGAAGGTTGTGGAAGACATGGCAAATAGCGCTGTGTTCAACAGTGGTGGGGTCACTGCAGCTATTCCTCTATTCACATATGACAATGATGGTATAGCAGCTCAAAAAAAAGAGGTTCATTCAGAATATCGCGTACTGAATAAACTGAAATCCAATTTGAACATAGTTTCTGATAAAAAGTGTTTGATACTCTACACACAGAACAGTCCTTGTAGGGAGTCATGCCTAGACGGAAAAGTGTCAAACATCATCCAACCACTGGAAGATGTTTTCAGAAAGGTAGACACAGGTTATAAGGCAGTAGTCTTCGACCATATTTATCGTGATGACAAAATGCAAACTAGAGAAAGAGTTTTTAATTCTCTGAAAAAAATTCCTGTGACAACTTATTGCTGCTACTACGAAAACAAAGTTTTTGTATGTGCGTTGCTTGACCATAACAAACGTGCCAACGATCAAGAATGTCTGTCTGAGATGAGTGAGGATGAGCAAAGTAGTGACGACAATGAACCCATGAGAAAAAAGCCAAAGAAAATGTATAAATAGATTTTTTCTATTGTTACAAAAAACACAAAATTCATTCAAATGTTTGGCTGTCATTACTCATCACTTAATTGGGATGCTAATGTTAGCAGTACATGAATGTTGATTGTAATACTTTAGTTGTTTAATCGTTTCAATGTGCTTTCTGTGTTCTGAATATTGATAAACATTATGAAACTGTGTAATGTAGTGTGAAACTATTTCTATCTGATGCCAGTAGAAAGCTGTTAGTCTGTTGTTTGTTATACTGTATAAGTCTGTTTCCATTCGCTTATAATAACATTACTGTGATCTACAACTTTATGACGTGTGGGAGTTATTTGCTGTTATTAAACCTCTCTTGGATGTAATGAAGGATGTTGTTTGTGATAAGTGCTTTTTGTTCGTTATGTTCAGTCTCACGTGTGAATAGAGGCCCATAACTTGAGACACCTTTACAGCAGTGGTCAGTGAAAGCATTCTCTGAAATGGACAGGGGTAACAGGAATGATACTAGACAGGAGCTGCTCGTCATGCATCATTCCAGCTCATAGTTTTATTTTATTTATTTATTTTACCGTTATTTTACCAGGTAAGTTGACTGAGAACACATTCTCATTTACAGCAACGACCTGGGGAATAGTTTCAGGGGAGAGGAGGGGGATGAATGAGCCAATTGTAAGCTGGGGATGATTAGACAGCCGTGATGGTATGAGTGCCAGATTGGGAATTTAGCCAGGACACCGGGGTTAACACCCCTACTCTTACGATAAGTGCAATGGGATCTTTAATGACCTCAGAGAGTCAGGACACCCGTTTAACGTCACATCCGAAAGACGGCACCCTACACAGGGCAATATCCCAATGCCCCAGGGCAATCACTGCCCTGGGGCATTGGGATATTTTTTAGACCAGAGGAAAGAGTGCCTCCTACTGGCCCTCCAATACCACTTCCAGCAGCATCTGGTCCCCCATCCAGGGACTGACCAGGACCAACCCTGCTTAGCATCAGAAGCAAGCCAGCAGTTGGATGCAGGGTGGTATGCTGCTGGCAATAGTTCATATTCAATCCATAAAAAGTTAAGTTGTCGAAGGGGGTGAATGGTCAAGATCCCAGTTTTCACACTCTGTTATAATTTCTATGTATATATCAATGATGTCGCTCTTGCTGCGGGTGATTCTTTGATCCACCTCTACGTAGACGACACCATACTGTATACATCTGGCCCGTCTTTGGACACTGTGTTAACAAACCTCCAAACGAGCTTCGATGCCATACAACACACCTTCCGTGGTCTCCAACTGCATTTAAATGCTAGTAAAACTAAATGCATGCTCTTCAACCGTTCGCTGCCCGCACCCGCCCGCCTGACTAGCATCACTACTCTGGACGGTTCTGACTTAGAATATGTGGACAACTACAAATACCTAGGTGTCTGGTTAGACTGTAAACTCTCCTTCCAGACTCATATTAAGCATCTCCAATCCAAAATTAAATCTAGAATCGGCTTCCTATTTCGCAACAAAGCCTCCTTCACTCATGCTGCTAAACATACCCTTGTAAAACTGACTATCCTGCCGATCCTTGACTTCCTGCGATGTAATTTACAAAATAGCCTCCAACACTCTACTCAGCAAATTGGATGCAGTCTATCACAGTGCCATCCGTTTTGTCACCAAAGCCACATATACCACCCACCAGTTGGTGGTTGGCTGCTCTCGTTGGCTGGTCCTCGCTACATATTCACCGCCAAACCCACTGGCTCCAGGTCATCTATAAATCTTTGCTAGGTAAAGCCTCACTTTATCTCAGCTCACTGGTCACCATAGCAACACCCACCCGTAGCACGCGCTCCAGCAGGTATATTTCACCGGTCATCCCCAAAGCCAACACCTCCTTTGGCCACCTTTCCTTCCAGCTCTCTGCTGCCAATGACTCTGGAATGAATTGCAAAAATCACTGAAGTTGGAGACTTATATCTCCCTCACTAACTTTAAGCATCAGCTGTCAGAGCAGCTTACCAATCGCTGCAGCTGTACACAGCCCATCTGTACATAGCCCATCCAATCTACCTACCTCATCCACATATTTGTTTTTTTCTGCTCTTTTGCATATCAGTATTTAAACCAGTATTTCTAGTTGCACATCCTCATCTGCACAACTATCACTCCAGTGTCAATTGCTAAATTGTAATTACTTCGCCACTATGGCCTATTTATTGCCTTACCTCCTTACTTAATTTGCACACACTGTATACAGATTTTTCTATTGTGTTATTGACTGTACGTTTGTTTATCCCATGTGTAACTCTGTGTTGTTGTTTGTGTCACACTTCTTTGCTTTATCTTGGCCAGGTCGCAGTTGTAAATGAGAACTTGTTCTCAACTGGCCTACCAGGTTAAATAAAGGTGAAATAAAAAAATAAAAAATGGATGCATCTGGAGTATGCTATTTAGCTACTGAGTGACTGCTGGGCCAGACAGGGCCGGCTCCAGCCATAAGCGACATTTCTATTTTTAGGTACTCAGTTGGTGTCTCAACTTACTGTTCTCACTTAGGGCCCCCAAAAGGCTAGTGCCGGCCCTGGGGCCAGATAATCATATTGATTGGTTGCTCACCTTCAAAACATCAACAAACCTATGGCAGACATATGGATAGCTACAAGAAGAACACCTATTATTTTATTTTTACACCTACGTTTATTTCTTTCCGATTATTTTAATTTGGGAAATAACTGGAAATAAATGGAAATATTGAAGATGTGCAGAATAAAAGGTTAATAATAGGATTAAAACTGTATGTCAAAGAAAATGTAATGGAACACAAACTGCCTCATCAGAACTATTTGGCACTATTGTCTTATTTACTGGTTATATTTCATAATGGTTTCATATATACTGGTTATATTTCATAATGGTTTCATCTATACTGGTTATATTTCATAACGGTTTCATCTATACTGGTTATATTTCATAATGGTTTCATATATACTGGTTTTATTCAACCTGTATTATTCCAAGGACTGATCAAATTTCAGGTTCATAAATGGGCATACATTAAAAACCATAAACTACACCTCTCCACTGCTGCCAGCAGAGCTACATATGACCATGCATATGATCAACACATTTGGGTGATGTTCAAGTGGGTTGAATAAGTGAAAAGTGAAGCTTTAGGAAAAAAAGGAACTCTGTGTCTATCTATTTATGAGGGGAGTTTGGTTGACAAAATATAGAAGAGAATGTGTGTTTTTCTGCTAAATTTGATCATGTCCCCCTCAGCCTTCCAGGAGCCCAAGGATTGTGTCACGTCCTGGCCAGTATAAGGGTTAATTGGTATTGTAGTTTGGTCAGGACGTGGCAGAGGGTATTTGTTTTATGTGGTTAGGGGTGGTGTTTTTCTAAAAAGGGCATTTGATTTAAGTATTCCGGGGGTTTTGGGCACTGTTCCTTGTTTACGTATTTCTATGTTGATCTAGTTAGTTGTATGTCTATGTTTGGTTAATTGGGGTGGACTTCCAATTGAAGGCAGCTGTGTGGTGTTGCCTTTGATTGGAAGTCCTATATTAGTTGGGTGTGTTTGTCTGTTTAATTGTGGGAGATTGTTTCTTGTTTTGCCGAGTGAGCCTTTCAAGACTGTTTCGTTGTTCGTTTTGTTTTGTTGTTTTGGTGTGTTCATTCTGAGTTAATAAATGTCAAGATGAGCGTACACATACCTGCTGCGTTTTGTCCTCCATTTCCAACAACAACCATGACAGAATCTCCCACCAACTAAGGACCAAGCAGCAGAGTAAAAGGGATTTCGAGTTGGACTGGCGGGAGAGATGGACCTGGGAGGAAGTTCTGGACGGGGCTGGACCTTGGCACCAGGCTGGGGAGTACCGTCGCCCACGGGAGGAAATTGAGGCAGCCAAGGCAGAGAGGCGGAGGTACGAGGCCTTGGACGCGCTGAGGGAGAAGCACGAGAGGCACCCCCAATAAATTTTTTTTGGGGGGGGCACACGGGTAGTTTGGCTAGGCCTAGGAAGAGCCGGAAGCCAGCTACCCGTGGTTATATGGAGGAGCGTATGAGGTGGAGAGCGGCATGTTTTGCTGAGGAGCGCACTATCTCACCCATACGCACGCACAGTCCGGTGCGCATTGTTCCAGCCCCTCGCAGGTGCCGTGCTAGAGCGGGCATCCAGCCTGGTAGGAGGATGCCTGCGCAGCGCATCTGGTCGCCGGTACGCCTCCGAGGACCAGGCTACCCAACTCCCGCTCTACGCACGGCTACCATCAGGCCCCTGCACAGCCCAGTCCGCCCTGTACAAGCACCCCGCTCGTGCAGGGCTACTAGTTCCATCCAGCCAGGACGGGTTGTGCAGGAGGTAAGATCAAGACCGACTGTGCGCCTCCATAGCCCTGGGTTTCCAGCTCCTGTCTCTCGTGCGGACCCGGAAGTGCGTCAGCCCAGTCCGACTCGTCCTGTTCCCGCTCCCCGCACTAGCCTGGAGGTGCGTGTTCCCAATCTGGTACGTCCAGTACCAGCACCACGCACCAGGCTTCAAGTGTGTCATCCCAGTCCGACGTCGCTAGAGCGGCCCGTCAGTCAAGAGTCGCCCGAACTGCCCGTCAGTCAAGAGTCGCCCGAACTGCCCGTCAGTCAAGAGTCGTCCGAACTGCCCGTCAGTCAGGAATCGCCAGAGCCACCCACTAGTCAGGAGCTGCCAGAGTGGCCAGACTGCCCGGAGATGCTAGAGTGGCCAGACTGCCCGGAGATGCTAGAGTGGCCAGACTGCCCGGAGATGCTAGAGTGGCCAGACTGCCCGGAGATGCCAGAGTGGCCAGACTGCCCGGAGATGCCAGAGTGGCCAGACTGCCCCGAGCTGCCAGAGTGGCCAGACTGCCCCGAGCTGCCAGACTGCCCCCCGGCGATGCCAGAGTGGCCAGACTGCCCCCCGGCGATGCCAGAGTGACCCGACTGCTCCCCGGGTCTGCCAGAGTGGCCCGACTGCCTGGAACGGCCAGAACCGGAGTCACCTCCAGATATAGGTGGGTTGGGGAGGGGGGGTGTAGCACAGTGCCATCGTTGACGGCAGCCACCCTCCCTTCCCTCCCTTTAGTAGGGGGGAATTTTTGTTTTGTTGTTGTTGTTTGGGGTTGTTTTTTCTTAAGGTGCTTCCGGGGTTAGCACCTTTAAGGGGGGGGGGGGGGTACTGTCACGTCCTGGCCAGTATAAGGGTTAATTGGTATTGTAGTTTGGTCAGGACGTGGCAGAGGGTATTTGTTTTATGTGGTTAGGGGTGGTGTTTTTCTAAAAAGGGCATTTGATTTAAGTATTCCGGGGTTTTGGGGCACTGTTCCTTGTTTACGTATTTCTATGTTGATCTAGTTAGTTTTATGTCTATGTTTGGTTATTTGGGGGGGACTTCCAATTGAAGGCAGCTGTGTGGTGTTGCCTTTGATTGGAAGTCCTATATTAGTTGGGTGTGTTTGTCTGTTTAATTGTGGGAGACTGTTTCTTGTTTTGCCGAGTGAGCCTTTCAAGACTGTTTCGTTGTTCGTTTTGTTGTTTTGGTGTGTTCATTCTGAGTTAATAAATGTCAAGATGAGCGTGCACATACCTGCTGCGTTTTGGTCCTCCATTTCCAACAACAACCGTGACAGATTGGGCTCAAGTGTATGGCAAATGACAGAGCTTCAAAACACAGCTTTTTAAAAGTCTCGGTTAACAGGACCCTCCAAACAGCCAAACCGCTTGAAACGTGGCCATAACCCAAGCCCCATAAACAACTCCTAATTGGTTTAATTATCATAGAATTTTTCGAAACATGTTTTAATAAAAGGGGTATCATTTTATTTACACAGAGTGGAGGGAAATAAGACTTGGCCTCAGCAACAAATTCAATATGTTCATTATGTAAACACCTTCATAGGGAGGCGGGAGAGAGGGAGAGAGAGAGAGAGATGGGGGAGAGGGAGGGAGGCAGACAGACAGATAGTAACTGAGAGAGAAGGCACTTACTCCAACTGAATGAATGGTTCAATGGGAATGTCTGGAGCAAAAAAGAGAACATAACTTAAACACATTTGTTGAACAAGCTCCTTTTCATAAACATTACTATCTTTGTTGCCTTGTTTTTTCTGAGGAGCTCACAGATGCGACGCAGGCAGAGTGTTTCACAACACCCTCTTCTTTCCTGACTGGAGGTACTAGGGTAGAGAGGGATGGGATGAGAGAGAGGAGTGAAGTGTAAAAGTGAACAGTAGTGCTCTTCAGAAACATGGGTACTTCTTGGCCCAGAATGCAGAGAATAGATAAAGGAAAACAAATAAATCATCCAAATAAGGGAGTCTGAGTCAACAATACTTGCTTTGCCATTTCCCAACAACCCATTATTTCATCACTATTTATAGAGGAATAACAGGAAAAACACACATGCATACAAACACATCTCCCCCTTCGCATTGTTTGAATCACCAGTCAGCATAGTAGTGTAGACCTGAGTGTGGCACTGACAGCGTTAATATGCAAATAAAGCTTGCAAGCGTCGCAAAATAAATGTAGAAATCCATGTTATTCAATTATTGCACCCACACTGCTCGCGCGCGTCAACGAGCGTCTAAGATGCCAAGGGCTAAAATAGAACTCCTTTCTATTTCTGACGCAGATCGCGCTGAAAGTCCTGCCTCTCCCATCTCCTCATTGGTTTATAGAAGCAGGTACCCACGTGCCATCTCATTGGTTATACCCACGTGGGTGATTGAAAGACTAACTGTTTTGCCGGTTGTCGTGGTAATACTATGAAAGTGTAGATGCGATCACCATATAAGTTCAAAGATGCAAAAGCCCGGAAGGAGGAGAGATGACTAGAAACGATTCGGTTGGCCGTTTCATGTGTGGATTAATTGTCAGAGTAGAGGACCTTGTGCATTTCAGGTAAAATAACAACTCAATGTTTATATCCCAGGACAAATTAGCTAGCAACAGCAAGCTAACTAGCTAAATTGCCATACATGTTTAATGCTTTCGACCTGTCCCCAAATTAATGTCATTGGTTCAGAGTTTGTTTGATATTTTAACCTGCGTGTTGTGATCGCGTTTGGTGTGGGGGGACAAAATACATTTATGCACGATAGCGCACGATGGCGCACGATGGCGCACGCGTGCAGCCTGTTTGGGTTCTGTGTTAGCCAAGTCAACAACTCCAAAACCAACATGAAAGCTAGCTGCCTAGATAATCAGGCAGGAATCATGCCTGTTCTTGTTTAATGAGTTGGGAGCTGTGGTTGTGAATTACATGAATTACAGCAGCTCTACATCAGTTCTACAGCAGCTCTATATCAGCTCTACATCAGTTCTACAGAAGCTCTACATAAGTTCTACAGCAGCTCTATATCAGCTCTACATCAGTTATACAGCAGATCTATAACAGCTCTACATCAGTTCTACAACAGCTCTACATCAGTTCTACAGCAGCTCTATATCAGCTCTACATCAGTTCTACAGCAGCTCTATATCAGCTCTACATCAGTTCTACAGCAGCTCTATATCAGCTCTACATCAGTTCTACAGCAGCTCTATATCAGCTCTACATCAGTTCTGCAGCAGCTCTATAACAGCTCTATATCAGCTCTACATCAGTTCTACAGCAGCTCTACATCAGTTCTACAGCAGCTCTAAATAAGTTCTACAGCAGCTCTATATCAGCTCTACATCAGTTCTACAGCAGCTCTACATCAGTTCTACAGCAGCTCTATATCAGCTCTACATCAGTTCTACAGCAGCTCTATAACAGCTCTACATCAGTTATACAGCAGCTCTACATCAGTTCTACAGCAGCTCTATATCAGCTCTACATCAGTTCTACAATAGCTCTACATCAGTTCTACAGCAGCTCTATATTAGCGCTACATCAGTTCTACAGCAGCTCTATATCAGCTCTACATCAGTTCTACAATAGCTCTACATCAGTTCTACAGCAGCTCTATATTAGCGCTACATCAGTTCTACAGCAGCTCTATATCAGCTCTACATCAGTTCTACAGCAGCTCTATATCAGCTCTACATCAGTTCTACAGCAGCTCTATATCAGCTCTACATCAGTTCTAGAGCAGCTCTACATCAGTTCTACAGCAGCTCTATATCAGCTCTACATCAGTTCTACAGCAGCTCTACATCAGCTCTACATCAGTTCTACAACAGCTCTACATCAGTTCTACAGCAGCTATATATCAGCTCTACATCAGTTCTACAGCAGCTCTACATCAGTTCTACAGCAGCTCTATATCAGCTCTACATCAGTTCTACAGCAGCTCTACATAAGTTCTACAGCAGCTCTATATCAGCTCTACATCAGTTCTACAGCAGCTCTATATCAGCTCTACATCAGTTCTACAGCAGCTCTACATCAGTTCTACAGCAGCTCTATATCAGCTCTACATCAGTTCTACAGCAGCTCTACATCAGCTCTACATCAGTTCTACAATAGCTCTACATCAGTTCTACAGCAGCTATATATCAGATCTACATCAGTTCTACAGCAGCTCTACATAAGTTCTACAGCAGCTCTATATCAGCTCTACATCAGTTCTACAGCAGATCTATAACAGCTCTACATCAGTTCTACAACAGCTCTACATCAGTTCTACAGCAGCTCTATATCAGCTCTACATCAGTTCTACAGCAGCTCTATATCAGCTCTACATCAGTTCTACAGCAGCTCTACATCAGTTCTACAGCAGCTCTATATCAGCTCTACATCAGTTCTACAGCAGCTCTACATCAGTTCTACAACAGCTCTACATCAGTTCTACAGCAGCTATATATCAGCTCTACATCAGTTCTACAGCAGCTCTACATCAGCTCTACAGCAGCTCTATATCAGCTCTACATCAGTTCTACAGCAGCTCTACATCAGCTCTACATCAGTTCTACAGCAGCTCTATATCAGCTCTACATCAGTTCTACAGCAGCTCTATATCCGCTCTACATCAGTTCTACAGCAGCTCTATATCATCTCTACATCAGTTCTACAGCAGCTCTACATCAGTTCTACAGCAGCTCTATATCAGCTCTACATCAGCTCTATATCAGCTCTACATCAGTTCTACAGCAGCTCTATATCAGCTCTACATCAGTTCTACAGCAGCTCTATATCAGCTCTACATCAGTTCTACAGCAGCTCTATATCCGCTCTACATCAGTTCTACAGCAGCTCTATATCATCTCTACATCAGTTCTACAGCAGCTCTACATCAGTTCTACAGCAGCTCTATATCAGCTCTACATCAGTTCTACAGCAGCTCTATATCTGCTCTACATCAGTTCTACAGCAGCTCTATATCAGCTCTACATCAGTTCTACAGCAGCTCTACATCAGTTCTACAGCAGATCTATATCAGCTCTACATCAGTTCCCACAGCAGCTCTACATCAGTTCTACAGCAGCTCTATATCAGCTCTACATCAGTTCTACAGCAGCTCTACATCAGTTCTACAGCAGCTCTATAACAGCTCTACATCAGTTCTACAGCAGCTCTACATCAGTTCTACAGCAGCTCTATATCAGCTCTACATCAGTTCTACAGCAGCTCTACATCAGTTCTACAGTAGCTCTACATCAGTTCTACAGCAGGTCTATATCAGCTCTACATCAGTTCTACAGCAGCTCTATATCAGCTCTACATCAGTTCTACAGCAGCTCTACATCAGTTCTACAGCAGCTCTACATCAGTTCTACAGCAGCTCTATATCAGCTCTACATCAGTTCTACAACAGCTGTATATCATCTCTACATCAGTTCTACAGCAGCTCTACATCAGTTCTACTGTAGTTCAGGTTGGGGAGAGTGGCGGAAGTAAAACATTTTTTTGTTAGATTCAGCATCACTCCGTCAAGGGAAATATAGTATTCTTTCTACCAAAGATATCTACATATATTTCAGGACGTTGTGTATCCCTGGAAATAATCAGAGTTCATGCAAACATTACAGTTTTTTAAACATAACTTGTCCAAAAAAAGTGGTCTCTTGGCACAACTCACCCCAGGTATGGTTCTGTACTGAATGAAATATTACCACGACCTTCTTAGAACCATGTTAAAAGACCATGATCATTAGAAAGCAAATTACAGACTCCTCTTTGAATCGGCGTAGTTCTCCAAATCTCAGTTGTCCCGAGTCTTCACAGAACTGCCAGAACCTAGGATCAAAGGAGACACTCAAGTCTTTTAATGATGTATCTCTCGACACATTTGTGAAAATAGTCATGGCCTCTAAACCTTCCAGCTGCTTACTGGACCCTATTCCAACTAGACTACTGAAAGAGCTCCATCTTGTGCTTAACCCTCCTATGTTGAACATAATAAACATCTCCCTATCCTCCGGATGTGTACCAAACTCACTAAATGTGGCAGTAATAAAGCCTCTCCTGAAAAAGCCAAACCTTGACCGGGATATATTTTTTTAACTATTGGCCTGTATCGAATCTCCCATTCCTCTGAAACATTTTAGAAAAAGCTGTTGCGCAGCAACTAACTGCCTTCCTGAAGACAAATAATGTATGCGAAACGCTCCAGTTTGAGTTTAGACCCCATCATAGTACTGCACTCGTGAAAATGGTAAATTACCTTTTAATGGCGTCAGACCAAGGCTCTGCATCTGTCCGCGTGCTCCTAGAACTTAGTCCCGCTTTTGACACCATCGATCACCACATTCTTTTGGAGAAATTGGAAACCCTAATTGGTCTACAAGGACAAGTTCTTGCCTGGTTTAGATGTTAACTGTCGGAAAGATATCAGTTCGTCTCTGTGGATGGTTTGTCCTTTGACAAATCAATGGCAAGTTTTGGTGTTCCTCAAGGTTCCGTTTTGGGATCACTTTTGTTTTCACTATATTCTACCTCTTGGTGATGTCATTCAGAAACACAATGTCAATTTTCACTGGTATGGGGACGGGCTTTCTCTTATAGAGCTCCATTTTTATGGAATGGTCTGCCTATCCACGTGAGAGACGCAGACTCTGTCTCGAACTTTAGGTCTTACTGAAGACTCATCTCTTCAGTAGGTCCTATGATTGAGTGTGGTCTGGTCGAGGGGTGCGAAGGTAAACGGCAAGGCACTGGAGTGATGAACCGCCTATGCTGTCTCTGCCTGGCTGGCTCCTCCTCTCTCCACTGGGTTTCTCTGCCTCTGACCCTATTACGGGGCTGAGTCACTGGCTTACTAGTGCTCTTCCATGCCGTCCCTAGGAGGGGTGCGTCACGTCGGTCCAGGCTTTTTCCCCCGCTGTTATCGCCTTGAGTGGGTTGAGTCACTGACATAATCTTCCTGTCCGGTTTTGCGCCCCCCTCAGGCTTGTGTGGTGGAGGAGATCTTTCATGGGCTATACTCAGCCTTGTCTCAGGGTAGTAAGTTGGTGGTCTGTTGAGAATAGGACCATGCCTCAGGACTACCTGGCCTGATGACTCCTGGCTGTCCCCGTCCCCAGTCCACCTGGTTGTGCTGCTGATCCATTTTCTGCTGTTCTGCCTGTGGCGATGGAACCCTGACCTGTTCACCGGACATGCTACCTTGTCCCGGACCAACTGTTTTCGACCCTCTCTCTATCTATCCCTCCCTCTCTCTCTCCTTCTCTACCGCACCTGCGGTCTCTACCTCTGAATGCTTAGCTATGAAAAGCCAACTGACATTTACTCCTGGGGTGCTGATCAGTTGCACCCTCTACAACCACTGTGGTTATTATTTGACCCTGCTGGTCATCTATGAACGTTTGAACATCTTGAAGAATGATCTGGCCTTAATGGCAATGTACTCTTATAATCTCCACCCGGCACAGCCAGAAGAGCCAGAGCCTGGTTCCTCTCTAGGTTTCTTCCTAGTTTCCTGCCTTTCTAGGGAGTTTTTCCTAGCCGTCGTGCTTCTACATCTGCATTGCTTGCTGTTTGGGGTTTTAGGCTGGGTTTCTTTATAAGCACTTTGTGACATCTGCTGATGTTAAAAGGGCTTTATAAATACATTTGATTTGAGTCACTTCTTTAAAATATTTTTAAAGCTTGTTTTAACACAGGCTTAACACCTAACAAACACTTTGTACTTTTTAAAAACACTTTTAATATAGGCCAGGCCCTGTTGTTACCTCATATCCCAGTGATAATGCCTTGCATTACGCATGTGAAGGAAAGACTTAAATTTTGACTATATTATCCCACACAGCTACAAGGATGCACTTTCATGCTAGGTTTAGGACCTCATATTGAAGCTTATAGAAACCCCAACTGATGTATAAGCAATCTTAGAATTATCAACTTTGGTTTAGATACAAGCATCATGAAACCTCTAACATAATACATTAATTTGACTTGGTGAAAATCTGTTTTTTGGACATAACTTGCTTACCGCTTTTTCTATGTGGTTTCTTCCTACAGATTCCATGAAATGATGACATCTTCCTGAATATTTGGTCAAATTAGAAATGTTGTGTATGGTTTCCTAGAAACATGGGTGACTCAACTTACCCCTTTGGCTTAACTTACCCCACTCTCCCCTACGTGTTGTAGCCTTGGTAAAGAAGGTGGAGGGGGATCCATAGATTGATTGTGGGGAAATAATGTAATAGCAAGAATCTGATACTGTTATGGCCAATTCAGAAAAGTTTTCCTTCACTGTGTAATGTTGCAGCCAATGTTTTTTAATTGTAGTAAAGGAGAAAGCCGTAATCTCGCCTGTTTAATGTGACAGGTTTGGTTTTAATTGACATTATCATAAGGGAGCTATATTCTTCAACCATGGATTGATGTTTACGTGGAGCTGTCTGGAGGAGAATTAAAGCAAGTATGCACAAGCATTCGTTTGCTCGCGCACACACACACACACACACACACACACACACACAGTGTCATTTTGGAAGGGCAATGTGTTCTCTCTCCTTTTGTCCGGGTGAGTGCAGGAATGTGTGTTTGATTTGCAGTCCTGACCCCGAGATCACGTCACAATTTCAAAAACGAGTTCACTCCTCATAAAAAAAGGAGAAAAGTGAGTGAGAGAGAGAGAGAGAGAAAGAGAGAGAGAGAGAGAGAGAGAGAGAGGAGAGAGAGAGAGGCGCTGCCGTTGTGTTTATGTGAGGCGATTGACAGGTGTTGGGACACGAATGTTGAAACTCGATGGGGCTGGGGTCTGAAGTCTGACTCCTGACTTAAATGAAAAACCCATGGAGCTGCTCTGGTGATGGATGAGCCGTTGAGCCCGCCAGAGCTTGAAAGATTCTGGAAAAGCGCTCAGCCCGTCTCCAGTCCTGATAAAGAAATAAGAGGAGCTTCAGCTAAGCCAGCGCTGCTCGACTCGTGCTGAGGTGACAGAGCCGCATTTGTCATGTAGTGTTTTTCCCCAGCTAGATTCATCATCTACATCAGAGGGAGAAACGCGATGTTCACTCTGCCTTTGTAAAATAAGATTCTCCTTATGACTGTTATACAGGATCAATACCTGGCTATTGAAGCCTGCTTTCAGTTCTGCCTTTCAAATATAGGCCCTACATTGTCTGTTGGTTATACAGTACCAGTCAAAAGTTTGTACACACGTACTCATTTGAGGGTTTTTCTTTATTTTTACAATTTCGACATTGTAGAATAATCAAAACTATGAAATAACACATGTGGAATCATGTAGTAACAAAAAAGGGTTATACAAATCAAAATATATTTAATATTTTATATTCTTCAAAGTAGCCACCCTTTGCCTTGAAGACCACTTTGCACACTCTTGGCATTCTCTCAACCAGCTTCACCTGGAATGCTTTTCCGACAGTCTTGAAAGAGTTCCCACATATGCTGAGCACTTGTTGGCTGCATTTCCTTCACTCTGCGGTCCAACTCATCCCAAACCACCTCAATTGGGTTGAGGTTGGGTGATTGTAGAGGCCAGGTCATCTGATGAAGCACTCCATCACTCTCCTTCTTGGTAAAATAGCCCTTACACAGTCTGGAGGTGTGTTTTGGGTCATTGTCCTGTTGAAAAACAAATGATAGTCCCACTAAGCGCAAACCAGATGGGATGGCATATCGCTGCAGAATGCTGTGGTAACCATGCTGGTTAAGTGTGCCTTGAATTCTAAATAAATCACTGATAGTGTCACCAGAAAAGCACCCCCACACCTCCTCCTCCGTGCTTCATGGTGGGAACCACCCATGCGGAGAACAAAGACACAGCGGTTGGAACAAAAATCTCAAATTTGGACTCATCAGACCAAAGGACAGATTTCCACCGGTCTAATTTCCATTGCTCGTGTTTCTTGGCCCAAGCAAGTCTCTTCTTATTATTGGCTTCCTCCAGTAGTGGCTTCTTTGCAACAACAGTTGATGTTGAGATGTGTCCATTACTTGAACTCCGTGAGGCATTTATTTGGGCTGGAATTTCTGAGGCTGGTAACTCTAATGAACTTATCCTCTGCAGCAGAGGTAACTCTGGGTCTTCCTTTTCCTGTGGCTGTCCTCATGAGAGCCAGTTTCATCATAGGGCTTGATGGTTTTTGCGACGGCACTTGAAGAAACGTTCAAAGTTCTTGAAATGTTCTGGATTGACTGATCTTCAGGTCTTTAAGTAATGATGGACTGTCGTTTCTCTTTGCTTATTTCTCTTGCCATAATATGGACTTGGTCTTTTACCAAATAGGGCTATCTTCTGTATACCCCCCCCCTACCTTGTCACAACACAACTGATTGGCTGAAATGCATTAAGAAGGAAAGAAATTCCACAAATTAACAAGGCACACCTGTTAATTGAAATGCATTCCATGCATCCTCATGAAGCTGGTTGAGAGAATGCCAAGAGTGTTCAAAGCTGTCATCAAGGCAAAGGCTGGCTACTTCGAAGAATCTCAAATATAAATAATATTTTGATTTGTTTAACACTTTTTTGGTTACTACATGATTCCATATGTGTTATTTCATCGTTTTGATGTCTTCACTATTATTCTACAATGTAGAAAATAGTAAAAATAAAAAAAAACCTTGTCCAAACTTTTGACTGGCCACATTACCCTGTCTGTCCCCCCTCTTTCTTGGAGCAATCTCTCCAAACCTCTCAGATCCCCTCCAGTGACAAAGAGCGCCATCACTCCCTAAGCCCCCCCTTCACCTCTCCTGTCTCTTCCAAGTCTCTTCATCTCCCCACCTCTCCTACCTCTTCCAAGTCTCTTCATATCCCCACCTCTCCTGCCTCCTCCTCAAAGTCTCATCTTCCCACCTCTCCTACCTCCCCTATCTAACTCCCCTCTTCCCCATCTCCCCTCTCCCCTGTGTGTGCGCCTTACCTCTCCAATTGCCAATTGTTACACTTTTCTCCCATCCATCTGTCTTAACTGCTCTCCTCTCAATAACCACATTTCCATCCACAGTTTTTATGCGAGTAGACATGGTATAAAAAAATAATCTCAACAGTTGTGATGGAAACAGGAATTGTAAGTACAATTTGATAAATGGCGACAGATAATTTGCTTGTTCAATAATGGTGGGATCTTTATGTGTTGATAAATTGAATTATGCGAGAAATGGCGGAGGAAATGCCTTTATGCGCAAATATTGATACAATAACCAACATATCGAAGTAAACTTGGAGTTACGCAATGATATGCTGTGTGGTCCCCCCATTATGACTCGGGAAACCATGCAGTTAGGCTACAGATGAAATAAATGATGATGAACTTCACGGGGTGGTGAAAGTGCAAAGTGATGAGCTTGATGCTCCTTTAAATATTGGGGGTCTATTTCTGGGGACATGATGATCGATGCTTGGCTGCCGTTTGAACAAATAAAAGTAATCTCTCTCTTTTGTCCATTATAATTTCATCATGTAGACTATACCCGCACCGTATCTGCCAGCTGTTGGCGTGAGCGTACATGCCAATACCAGAGTGGGCACATTTGCTATATAACGCACATTTTTTCGTGAGAAAACCATCAGTAGAGTTAAAAATGCACTGGAGCCCCTTTTAATTAATGTTTTATTCGGTACATGGGAATTTAACCGCAAAAGTTACACTGCAAAAAAAAAACATGCAGCAATTTCAAAGATTTTACTGAGTTACAGCTCATATATGGAAATTAGTCAATTGAAATACATTCATTAGGTCCTAATCTATAGATTTCACATGACTGGGAATACAGATATGCATCTGCTGGTCACAGATACCTTTTAAAAAAGGTAGGGGCGTGGATCAGAAAACCAGTCAGTATCTGGTGTGACCACCATTTGCCTCATGGAGTGCGACACATCTCCTTCGCGTAAAGTTGATCAGGCTGTTGATTGTGGCCTGTGGAATGTTGTCCCACTCCTCTTCGATGGCTGTGCGAAGATCCAGAGCAACCCAAACATGCTCAGTGGGTGACAACATTGGAAGAACTGGGACATTTTCAGCTTCCAGGAATTGTGTCCAGATCCTTGCAAGATGGGGCCGTGCATTATCGTGATGAAACATGAGGTGATGGCAGCAGATGAATAGCACGACAATGGGCCTCCAGATTGCGTCACGGTATCTCTGTGCATTCAAATTGCCATTGATAAAATGCTATTGTGTTGTCCGTAGCTTATGCCTGCCCATAACATAACCCCACCGTCACCACGGTGAACTCTGTTCACAGCGTTGACATCAGAAAACCTCTCTCCCACACGACACCGTCTGCCATCTGCCCTGTACAGTTGAAACCGGGATTCATCTGTGAAGAGCACACTTGTCCAGCATGCCAGTGGCCATCGAAGGTGAGAATTTTCCCACTGATGTTGGTTACGACGCCGAACTGCATTCAGGTCAAGACCATGGTGAGGACAACGAGCAAGCAGATGAGCTTTCCTGAGACGGTTTCTGACAGATTATGCAGAAATGCTTTGGTTGTGTAAACCCACAGTTTCATCAGCTATCCAGTTGGCTGTTCTCAGACGATCCCGCAGGTGAAGAAGCCGGATGTGGAGGTCCTTGGCTGGCGTGGTTACATGATGTCTTTGGTTGTGAGGCTGGTTGGACATACTGCCAAGTTCTCTAAAACGGTATTGGAGGCAGCCCATGGTAGAGAAATGAACATCCAATTCTCTGGCAACAGCTCTGGTGGACATTCCTGCAGTCAGCATGTCAATTGCACACTCCCTCTAAACTTGAGACATCTGTGGCCTTTTATTGTCCCCAGCACAAGGTGCACCTGATTATCTTGGCAAACGAGAAATGGTCATTAACAGGTATGTTAACAAATTTGTGCACAAAATCTGAGTGAAACAAGCTTTTTGCGCATTTCTGGGATATTTTATTTCAGCTCATGAAACATAGGACCAACACTTTACATGTTGCATTTATATTTCTGTTCAGTATATTTTTATGTGCACTACGTCATCACGCACAGCCTTCTATCCTCAACAAGTCAATTTGATGGAAACACATCTCTGGTGGGAAAATCTTACATATTCTTTTTATGCAGATTTTTGAATATTCAAATGAAAATCTATCACCAATTAAATGGAAACCTAGCTTGTGTTCCTCTCCTATTCTGCTTCTGCTTCTCTTGGCTCTCCCATCTCCTCTTTGGTTCTCTTTAACCACATGGAAGAGGAACCCACAGAAGATGAACTCATCCAAGCCTTCATAATGGTGTACAGTATGTGATTGATAGTATCAGTTAGCCTTGGAGAGGTGATCTAATTGCAGCTGACCGAATGGTAGTTTTAGTACTCTATTTCAAGTGGCTGACTTTGTGCCTCACTCCTTGAAACCTCTATTTCTTACTAATACCTCTCTCAGCCCTTCCCTCTCCCACACCATTTCCCAAAAGTGATCCAATACAGGCCGCTTAGAGTGTTGTCCTGAGGAAGGTCAAAGCTCAGCCCCTCATCCCACACAAGAACACATTGATTCAGTTGGATATTCATTTCAAATTCTTGTTACGATCCAGACCATTGATTTCACCATCTCCTCTGATTAGGCGATTGAGAAGAACACTCCAATAGCAACGGGACTGATCACTGAGACTCGCCCCTCAGGACCGCTGGGAGAGAGGGAGGGAGGAATGGAGAGAGAATGCAGGAGGGAGAAAGAGGGAGGGCGGGAAAAAGAGGGAGGGCAGGAGATAGAGGGAGGGAGAAAGAGGAAAGAGGGAGGGAGTGAGGTGCAGAGGAAGAGAGAGAGAAGACTAGACAGAAGTTACAAATGAGTTGGTTAACCTGGAGGGTATACTGTAGGGTATACTGTAGACATAGCTCTTGTCTGTCCATAACAAGAGGCACATGCATCAAGCTGAAACAGCTTATAAATACATGATTCACGCCTCAGTAATGGATACAGCCAGAGAATCTGAAAATCTGCTCAAGCATTCCTCCCTGTCTGAGTTAACAATGACACACCTCACCATGTCTTTCAATCCCCTGACTTAATTGTGTGTGTGTGTGTGTATGTATGTGTATGTGTGTGTATGTGTGTGTGTGTGTGTGTGTGTGTGTGTGTGTGTGTATGTGTGTGTGTGTGTGTGTGTGTGTGTGTGTGTGTGTGTGTGTGTGTGTGTGTGTGTGTGTGTGTGTGTGTGTGTGTGTGTGTGTGTGTGTGTTGGGGGGGCGGGGTACACAGCTCTGGTAGCCTACTCCTCACCACAAAGCCAATCGGCAACAGTCCAGCCGGTTATATTTCTGGCGCTTCTCTGTCATAAAGATGGCAAAAGTCCTTAATCCAGCCCTGCTCGGGCCCTCTCTCCCTCACTCTGTCTCTCTTTTGAGGGATAAAACAGCAATTGAAGAAGTAGCCCACCCCAGGGGTTGAAAGCTTGTATCCCGACCAGCTGTTTTCACTCAAAACATTGTCAGCGTGCCCAAACATGTCATAGGAAGTTATTTGTAACAAGGGGGATACGGAACTATCCTTTAAATCTGTCATCGGCCCAGGAAGGGAAGTGCGCAGCTCACTTGCCGCTTGCCTCCGGTAGCCAATCAGACGCCGGGAAAGAAAAACAAATAGGAGGTGCCATGAATGAATGGCTCAGCATTGGCCGTTTCATCATCCTGGAGAGCGCCGGCGTTATGGCGACACCTCTGTGTCTCTCCCAGACGTGTTTCATAGTGCGCTGTCAGAATTTATTTCCCTCCCTCTGTCTCTCTCCCTACCCTGTCTGTAACTATCTCTTATTTTATTACTTCCTCTCTCTCTCTTACATAACTTTAACCCTCTGTATCAATATCTGACTCAAACTGGTTAGGTTAATTCAGTGTGTACAGATGTGGGATCTTAATTCGAACCAGTTTGCTTCAGCAGGAAAATAATCCTGCAGCAACAGGAAACGTAAATTATTATGTGGATTATTTCAGAAGCCTTATTAGACCTCAAATACACTACAAGATAAAAATGTGCTGCATTGCAGGAAAGTTCTCCTGCAACAGGGTGAACAAATTAAGATCCTACATATGTACTGCAACAGCCCGTGCAGGATCTGTCAATTGTACGATTACTTACACAGGAACTCATCTTTTCTTTTCATCTGTGTTGTTTGTGTATGATACCATAGAACGCAGTCATTGAACAGAGTGAGTCACAGCACTCGGTCTGACCACCTCTCTGTGTGTCCAAACAAACCTTATTAAAAGAGGTCCAAAGCCGACAACTGAACAATCAGGCAGTAAATCAAAGTCAAAATTCTTTCCAAGTGATCTCTGGCACTGCATGGGGGCTCAGTTGGAGAAGCATCACAGAGAATGAATCATGTTCCTGCAGAGCTGCTGTTCTAGTTCCTCTCTCCTACTCCCTCCCTGGGAATGTCGCAGTGGGTATGGAAACCACTTCGGCTGCGTGGTGAAAACCCTCTGATCCATTACGCATTGACATAGAATCGATGCTCGTGTGAGTGCACAGACACACACAGGCAAGCATGGACAGACACAGCAAATCGCAAGCATGGGCACACGCAAGCATGATTGCAGAAACACACGCAGGCAGGCACGCTTGCACGCACGCACCCACCCACACACACACACAAAGCAAGGGAAAGCCATGGCGTCTGTGGCCAGTAAATTGTTGTAACCATTATTAACCATTATGTGTGGCTAATTTGTCCTCTGCAATTTCCATCATGGTTGGATGAGGGCCCGCAGAGAGATAGAACAAAGCCTAAGGGGTCACACTGCTTGGCCCGGCCCAACCAGCACAGCCACAGACAGGATAAATGTCATCACACGGTCCAATCCAAGAGAGAGGAGAGAGTTAGAGAAAAGGGGAAGGGGGGGGCAACATCTGTTATAATATGAAATAAAACATTTAAAGAGTATTAAACTGTGTACTGCAACATCTGCCATGAATTATGACAGCGTAAACCAGTCAAATATAGCATATCTTGAAGAAAATCAAACAACTTGTTTCCACGGTTTTAACTCCATGCTCCTGAAGCTCACCTGATGCCCTGAGGAATGTGTGGCAGCCAGTCTGCTGGAGGCAGCAGGTAGCGTGCAGTAGGGGTCGCCAGTGTTGATGAGAGCCTCTCTGGCCCTCTGATAATGAAACATTGGATTGTGTAGTATTTTTTTGAACCCAGCTATAGCTCATTATGGTTTGGTTAGGCCTGGGGAAAGTTTTAGGTTGGGGATTGGGGTTGATTGGGGATGTTGGGCTAGCAGTTGAAAGACAAGAGTCCCTCCCTTTTGACACACACAAACACTCTTACATACACATAAGCACACACACACACACACACACACACACACACACACACACAGTACAAACACAGAGAGCTTGTGGGCCGTGGCTGGGTGTTAGGGGGGCGCCACTGTGGTTGGATTGGGCTGTCTGGGAGCATAAAGTGGCCTTCTTACGGCTCTTTGGCCAGCTGGGTGGTCCTGCTCTGGGGGGTGTGGATGGGGCATGAGCAGACACTGGCCGAGGGAGGTCGGAAGAGGGTGTGTGTGGTGGCAAAGGGTGGCAAACGGCCTGGGCAGTGCCCACACAGGTAGCACCACAAACCCTCTGGCCATCTTCACTTGGACCCCCCCCCCCCCCCCCCATGTACACACACACACACACCAGTCCCCTCCCCCGGAGGAACAATATTTTGCCAGAGACACCCGGACGTCGGAGCGTCTCTCTCTGTCTCAGAGGGTTACTCCCGGTCGCAGGCAGAGCACAGGAGGGTCTCAGTACCCAAACAGGACCTGAGGAAACCTCAGCCACTTTTAGTCAATCAGGCCCCCAAACCCCCCTCCTCGTCTCTGGCGGCCAGGGGAAACAGAGAATCGTCTGATGAGAAAACGGGGAGGATAGCAGATTCTTTGGTTTTAAGTTGTGGCTGAGAGAAAAAATAAACATTTCTTCCTCAAATGAGATTTCAACAGTCAGATATACGACCTGTCACACTCCGGTTATAAAAAAAAACTGTCCTTCTTTAAAAGTGCAAAGCTATTTCTGTTTCCGAAAATATTTTCAGAGTGCCTAAAAAGCTCTTTTTATATCTGTCGTCCTTGGTGTTTGAAAACATGTGTGAATGCAAACGGTCCATTCATAGCTCTGAATTCAAGTGTTTTAACAGTGTGAAATGGCCTTCTATTGCGAGGCAAGGCCACCTCAGTTCCAAGCGCTACATTATACAGAATATCTCTGCATATAGAACCAAATACTCCTCCTTCAATAAGTAACACGACTTGAAATATTTAAAACGTCTACATATCATCCAGCCAGCAGTGAGTGTAACTTACATGTATTTTTCAAAGTACATGTTTCACAGACCAGTAGCAAGCTCTTTGAATTCATTTTCTCTCTAGAAAGTCCTCCTACATCTTCCCACTTCACCTCCACTTCATGGAGCCAGGGTTTTTAGGTTTTGTTTCCATGTCATTTCTCTGCCTGTCTCCAAGGCAGGCCAGTTGAAAGAATCCTATCCATTACTGATCAGTCTGATTCCAGAGGCTCTTATTGAGTAATAAACAGTCGCTCACCGCCAGTAGTGCATTAGGACCAGCCCGGCCACCCGCCCAGCCCAGGCCTATCAGTCACCATCACTTCTGACGTGATGAGATGCGATTATAGGTTATTAAGCCGTATTGATTATCGCCGGGGGGGGGCCTAATAGCACTGCGAGTGAGTCTTTTATGGCCCCCTATCCCCGTACTGGAGATTTTGTTAGCTCACTTATTGGTTCACTCACTGTCTCCCTCTCCATCTCTGTCTCAGGTTGTTTGTGAGGCCTGGTTGGTAGGGTTCAATACATCACTTAAACAGGTCTCACATAGAATCAAAGTTAGGTAACATACCTGTAAATCCTCACTTATTTCAAATACATGTTTAGGTTATGCATGCAACTGACCTTGAGCATTCAATTGAGCTATCCGTTGTTTGACTAAGCCTAGACGTAATACTTCCTGTTGAGGAAGACATGGTCAACAGCCCCATAAACAGAATTCCACCAGGCAAGGAGCTCCACTGTCGGTGGTATCATCGTTTTATTACTACACTACCATGATTATGGGCGTACAATTTAAACATGTTCAATGTGGGAGCACTTGTGAAGCCAAAGTCACCCCATACACACCACTATTGGGGGCAGAGGGAGTGGCTTACAGGCTCAGAGAACAGTGTGGGTAACCTGTCTGTCTAACCCATCCCCAACTCTAACCCCAACATACACTCCCTCCACCCTCCAACCAAACCAATCGTTACACATCCTCCCAGCGGCATGAGTGTCCTCAGGTCCACAGAAAATACTTAGCTGTGGTTGAAGAAGCACTTCAGCAGTCCACTCAGCAGTCCACCATCACTGCTCAAGATGATGCAGTTCTGGAGGGGGATATCTTCTTTTACGAACTTCCTGCGATCATCAATCACAAAGCTAAAAACAAATGGGTGGTCACCGTGGGTAGAGTCTGTAACCTCAAGGAACTCCTAATGCAGGGAGATGCTCTCTGTAGTATTGCGTCCCTCCCTCCCTACCACCCAAGGTACCGCTAGATAAGAGGTAATACCGTCAATAATTATCCTTCGATTGGGTTTCATATTTAATGTGGGGCGACATGTAATTTACACTCACACCCGAGAAATCACAAGTTCCAGACCAAGATAAACAAGTGTATTTGTGCCCAAGATTACATGTGTGGGTTATGCGACACCTTTCCGGTGGTCTCCGCTTGCTCTCAGTCACACAGTCTGTCTTTTACATTCTCGAAAAATCTAGGACATTGGATTGAGATCACTGCATACGGCAAGTATTATTCCTATACAGTGTATTCATGAATGAAAGCAGTTATAACTTTCTGTGTCACTCAGTGAAGTTATTACTTTTTTTAAGTAAGTTGTCCTCCTTTTCTCGAAGAGATATCATTGTTTTTAATGGCTAGGTAATAATACTCTCATTGACGAACCACCTGCCCTGCATGGGAGGTGTATTTTAACATATGGTCGAGAAGAGCCAGACGCCTGCCTTCCTCCATCCATCTCCCAGCAGAGAGACGTGGGGTGAAGGCACACAGGTGTAAATCAGAGGGCTGTGCTGTGGCATTGGACTAGGATCAGAGTATCTTCTCAACATGTAAAAGCCAGCCTCAAGACTCCCTCCCTCCCTGTCCCCCCATCCCTCAGTCGCCTTCCTCCACCCCTCCATCCATCCGTCTCTCTACTGCCTCCCCCACCCCTTCACCCCTCTCTCTACAGAGAGGTTAACCAGCTGAATCATCACTGTAAATTTCCCCAATGCTGCTGCATTCAGCGAAATGTTTTTACTGAGGGCCAATTTATCTGGCCCTCCAGGACTGAACAAAAACATGCAGCGTATCCATCATAAAAGCTGTGAGTTCAGTCAGCAGCATAGAAACTCGGGGGCAACTGAGTTGAAACGTGAGCCACTGTATTCATCCAGTGTTTGACTGATATTGTGACACTATTAAAAGTAATGAACTTTTGATAGTCACCTTTTTGTTTTATGATAGATAAGGGTCACATGTGCTGTGTGTTATTGGAGCCCCATCGCCATAGCAGCAGCCGCCGACCTCTGGCCTACTAACACCTACTAATTTGTTCAGAGGAGGAGTTAACGAGGCCTACTGTGGAGAGGGACGTTAAACTATTAACAAGAGCAGAGAGAGAGAGAAAGAGAGAAGGAGAGAAGGAAACTTAGGGCTCTATTCAATCTGTGTCGCTGAAGCTTTATAGATTGTGCGCTAGAAATGTGAAGGTCATTTCCTATTGATCCCACATATGCAGCTTTTACCTTGAATGCAGTCTCCACCATCGCAGGAACATTGCCTTTAAATTTCAATTGGGCTTTTTGCCTTTAAATTTCAATTGGGCTTTAGCGCTGAACTTCTGCAATACGAATTGAATAGAGTCCTTACTGTAAATTTGCAGTTAAGCAGACCTATTAATATTTCAATTGAAGGAAAAATATATACGTAAGGTTTTGTTTTGTTTCTTGCTGTTATGACAAAAATACTTTCATATCCATTTGGAAAAAGATTTGGGTAATTCCCATCCGCTTATTACTGTTATTGTGAAACTATCCTTTGGCCACAAAATATCTATATTTATAGAATGACATCATGATAGAAAGTTAGAAATTGCTGCACATATACTTACTTAGCTTCACATTTCCTGTACCCACGGTTGTCAAACCACATCAGATGCATTGAGAGAGGGATACATTCTTACTACTGATATATAGTCTGCAGACTGGGGCAGAAATAGCCTGCTTTGAAAACCCTCTTTCGTCCAAAACCCCAGGAGTTTTTCCTGACTACGTGACTAGGGCCCAAAGTTTTTTAAATATTTCAATTTAACTAGGCAAGTCAGTTAAGAACAAATTCTTATTCACAATGACAGCCTACTGGGGAACAGTGGGTTAACTGCCTTGTTCAACAGATGTTTACCTTATCAGCTTGGGGATTTGATCCAGCAACCTTTGGGTTACTGGCCCAATGCCCTAACCACTAGGCTACCTGCCGCCCCCGAGTTAGCTCTCGTGATCAGGAAAAAGTCCTGTCCCTAGGCGTGAGGCATTACTTCTGTTGATCAAGACTTCAGCATGCACTGCAGGGGTATGCAATAGGACACCACTAGAGGGCACTGCTTTGTCTGCAGACAGACACAGACAGACTGCTCTTTGTTCCGAGAGAGATTTGCCTGCTCAGTACATTTAGATTTAGAGAGCTGAGGGATTGGACTAGGACAAAGTGACCATTTAGCTGAGGTGGCGGAGGAGATTCAGGGTGGGATCATTATGTCTGTACTGTATGTGGGTCACAATATCTGTTGTTCTTTTTAAACTGGGCAGTTTTTTAAACGGTTTGAAAATGACCAGTGCTGAATGTGTTACCATTATGATTATATAAAGGTTTATGAAAAATATATGTACAGAATTAGTGTAGAGCTACAATCTCCCTGTCCTGTAAAAATACATGTATTTTTGTAACAAACCTGTTACACACCAATTATATGTTTCTTATTCTATTCATACTCATTTTGTGAAATGACATAAGCGATTGGTTAACGATGCTACGTGCCAAATGGTTAACCATGTTTACCATAAAAGTTGACCAAACTGAGCGACTGGTCACCATAACCCATGTGAAGGTGAGGGGTGTTTCTGTGGTATGGTACTTTGCTCACTGAAGTGGAAAAGAACAACACACAAATTCCACACAGCATCAACCTCCTTCACTGCAAAGCATACAGGCACACTGTTTCCCCTCTTCTTCAGCGAATGGTATATTGGAATGCTACTGGGTTTGAGCAGTTTAAAATGAAATAGTTTGGCCTCAACACTTCCGCCCCCTCTAGCCACAATGTCACAAACACTTACATCCTTGAACGAGAAAAAAAAACACTGCGCAATGATCTTTGGCACTGATAAAGTGTAAAAAATAAAGCAGCCACAGTGAGAGCTGACTCAGAGGTTGGGCCTGTGTGTGTGGATGTGTGGATGTGTGCCTCCTCTCTGAGGTGCATGGGATAGATGATACAGGACTAGCACAGTACTACTACAGGCCTCACACTAGTCAATACTGAAGAAGATGAAGAGAGGGAGAGGGAGAGGGAAAGGGGGATACTTAGTCAGTTGTACAACTGAATACCTTCAACTGAAATGTGTCTTCCGCATTTAACCCAACCCCTCGAGAGGGTTAGGGAGTGATATCAGGTGCAAATAAACAGACAAGAACAAAAGGATGATATCTGTGTGTGGGGGAGGGGGGGGGGGGGAGTAAAAAAAGAGGTGATTGAAATGTGAGGGATGAGAGTTTGGGATGGAGAGCTTGAAACCACTACTGTTCTCAGTGATCTGCACCCCCCTGCAGAGAGAGTGCAGCCAGGCACAGTGCTGGAGCCTGCACAAGCCGTGGTTTTACTGAAGGTGGGCAGACGGTCAAGTTTTTGTTTGACGCTCCACCCCGAAAGCCGCTTTTATGGTGCTGTTTACTAACTGGGGCTTCCAGAGATCTCTATCCAACGGGCTTTGATTCGCCAGAGTTCTCATCCCACATCCCATATGCAGCAGCAGAGACATGGGCTTTCAAGAGTTACAAATAGAAATCTGGCAGTCATTTCACAGTCAGAAACTTTGTCTTTTATTTCTTCCCCTTCATCTTACCCCTTTACTCCCCCCCCTTCATCCTCCCTCTTCACATCTTCAGATATAATCAAGGCCCTTTGCAGATGTTCCTCCTACTCCTCCCCTTCTCCAGACTGAAGGAGACTAGATATAAATGCTTCTGTTGCACCCAAGTGGAGATTGAAGAGAGGTCGTCAATTTTCAGGTTTGGCATTCACATGTTGAGGTTTTAGTGTCATACAATAAAATGCATTGTTTATCCTAAAGGGGAAAGAGAGTGTACTCACATGAAGTGGCAATCATACACACAGAGACATATAAATGCGTAGAAATGGTAATAAACATGCCAACAAATTCACGTAAAACGCAAAGTACAGACTTACAAACACCACATACTCACACTCGCACGCATTCACACACAGAGTTAAAAGAAATAAGAGGATATGACAGCAACCGAAGCATATCGTTAATCGCATTTATTTCCTATGACAACAGCTTTATTCCAAAGGCCCCACCAAATGCGTAGCAGCTGGGATGGCTGCCGGGCTTCTGCAGTACGCAGTAGGTGGTCAGACCCTGGCTGTGTTGTATACACTGCCTCTGCTCTGGGTTACTCTGCAGTAAACACCTTCACACTCCACCACGGTGTGTGTGTGTGTGTTTACCCTCCATGGAATAGAAACCTCCCCAGAATAAAAGTCTGTCATCAGGGGAAAGCTCAGAGAGCCAGTCCCTTCTCTTCTCTCCTGGGTGAAAACACAGCAGCATCACACCACTGGCCTCTTTCATCTACCCTGGCCCAGCAGAACCAAAAACACACACAGCGGAACTGGGGGAAATGTCAGAAGACAAAAGGCAAAGGAAAGTATGAAAGGCTCTGATCCAAACAAATCAATACATACACATACATTTATATATATAGCAGCGGTCCAAGAATGACCATAGGGCAGCGTGTAATTATGTTATGAATGATACGAGAACACGCCACCCGGAACATTTACAGTATCTATTGTTAAGAGAAACCTCAGTGGACAGTCAAGTAGAGGGAGGACAGAGCCAAGCTGTACTCCTCCCATGTGAGAGAAACCAGACCCAACCAGCCGTGCTGGAACCCCGATCACAACCACCACAGCCCAGCTACCCACGTCACATGACCAGGGTCAGCAGGAAGCCTCAGCATGAGAGTTAGAACAGTTTGTTATTAGGGGCAAAGAGTTTTTTGTATAGGCTATAACTAGGGCCCATAGTTTATTCTGGACAGGTCATGTAGTTAGGAAAAACTCCTGCTCCTAAATATTATGCCTGTTCAGAACTACAATCTCATAGCTTATTATTCCCAGTCTTTGCCATTCATAATGGTATTGGAGGCAGCTGCCTCAGTACATTACATTTCCAATCCTCAGGTGTGCTTACTCAGCCGGTCAGTGACAGCTGCTCTTGCCAAATGTAACGCTAGCCGTGCTTACCCACTGGGCACACACTGGTTGAATCAATGTTGTTTCCACGTCATTTCAATGAAATGACATTGAACCAACGTAGAATAGACGTTGAACTGATGTCTTTTCCCAGTGAGTTAGAGCTATGTGAACTCAGGAGGTACTATATTACTGAGGACAGGGAGACTTCTCTGTGGAGTTTTGTACTAGTACTCTGTCTGATGGGCTGTTCATCAGTGAGGTGAGGCTGGCTGGTTGGGTTCCATGCGGAGTACTGCAGACAGGAAGTTCTGACTGGGTGACAGGGTTAACAGCTCAATGTAACGGTTTCCGAGAGGAGGTGGGGGAGGAGAGGAGGGAGGGAGGTGAGGAGGGAGGGAGGGAGAGAAAGAGAGAAAGAGAGAAAGAGAGGGAGGGAGGGAGGGAGGGAGGGAGGGAAAGGAGCTAGCGAGTGCTCGCTCCAATGTGCTCGTAATCCTTGTGCGGTTTCCTTCCTCAGCTCGGAGCCCAAAACCCCATGCAGGCTCTTTTTACTGCTGCCTTTTGAACCGTTGACTTTTTTTCTAGTGTTTTATAAAAAAAGATGATGCTTATTCGCGTCTGGCCACGGCCCTGGCTGGGGTCCATGGGAGGAGATGTGGTTTCTCCAGCTGCTGTGAACCCTGCAATGAAGGCCTACACGTGAAGCCGTGCTTAATTTGTGTGGTCGAGGCCACCCCCCATTCCCTCCATCTCCTCACTCTCTGGCCCTCTTTCTTTCACCTCTCTCTTTCCGCTTTCCTCCTTTCTTCATGTCTTTGCACCCCTTCCTCCACCACCTCTGGTGGAGACCTCCAGGCTGTTAGTGGGCTACTGATTGGGGCACCATCACCACCACTGATCACTAGGCGGTTCAGATCTCAGGCTGATGTGGGTTAATACCAGAGAGAGAACAAAGGGTGAACCCAGCGTGCAACTGTCAGAGGGCTGAGGTGATCATTTTACTGTAAACTACTGTGGGCGTTGGAATTAACATCATATTAACATAATAGACTGTGGGGAATCGTTTGGAAGATAGGTACTGAACCTCCGTTTAACAGGGAAGTGGTGTACAGGGTTACATTTATATGATTACTACAAGAGTATATCAAATATAACGGCCGGATGAGAAGCTTTTTTGGAAAAGTACTTTTTCTGAAGACGGGCCCATTTTTAAAGACTATGATCCTTTTCAGCTATTTCAGCTCATTCATATTTGACTTACTACTAACTTCACCATATCTATACCTGATCAAATGAAAACATGACATAAGTGAGGTGGGGTGGTTGGTTGGCCAGCTCCAGTGTGTTCTCTGCTTGGCCTGTGTTCTCTCTGTACATTAGCCAGGATATTAAAGGAAATGCAGGCCACCACAGACTCCTCCATTGCGGTCTTCCATCAGCCGGAGCAAATCTGTGTGTTTCAGCAGCTCTCTCTCTCGCCTCTCAGCCTGGACAGGAATACTGGGAGGGAGTTAAGGCTGTTAGGACAACTGCATGACTACTGGACTCAGCTGTGTGTGGCCATACTGTCAGCAGTCAGTTGTATAGTTGCTGAGATGCACAAACACATGCACAGGCACACACACGCAGGCACACACACGCAGGCACACACACACACACACACACACACACACACACACACACACACACACACACACAAAGGTGCATGCACACACACACACCTCTCTTCTGGCCAAGGGCCCTGTGTGTGTTCGCGGACCATTAGCATGGCAGCTGTGTGAGCTAATACAGTGTGACATTGCTTACTGAGGAGGCTGTGGGACAGGTAACATTCAATTAGAGGCAACCAGGTCAGCCGAGTGAAGACCAACAGTATGATTTTACAAAGTAAACACACAGTACACTCTGCAGGAGCATAGAGTCAGGCAGGGAGACTGTAGTATACATTAGTCACACCCTTTCCCCCTCCAAATAGCACAGCAGACAAAGAAAAGCTCCAATCCGTCTTAGTCCTGCTTACTCTCCATGTATACCACCCAGTGTGTGTGTGAGTGTGTGAGTATTGTGTAAGAACGTGCGTGCATATGTGTGGGCGTTCTCAGTATGTGTGTTTTGGGAGGGCGGGGGGGTGGCTCTTAATATAGTTAAGCTGTGAAAAACCCCAACGTCTTTGGCGAAGTCTCACACACTTCCTCCCTCGCTCGCTCCATCGCTCCAGAACCATTTATCAGGAAAACAGGGGCAGCTTGCGTGTCATAAGCCACTTAAGAGCCACAAACAAATCAAGGAGGGTTTTCTATCAAATGAACTCCCACTTGAGTAACGGTTTAGGTTTACTCACTTTGTGGGCGAGGGTGTCTTTCAGCGGGAGTGGATACGGATTAACATATCCCTTATCAGTGGAGAGAGAGAGAGAGAGAGAGAGAGAGAGAGAGAGAGAGAGAGAGAGAGAAAGCTAGAGAGAAAGAGGGAGAGAGAGCGGAGGACAGGAGGTGGATGTCAAACTTTCCCTGATGGCCCATATGTCTAACCACTCAGAGCTTGTAATGCCTTGGTAAGGCCTCGGTTCGTTCCTGGGCTCTGAGCAGTATGACTGTCTGATCTGTCTCACACGGCTGGAGTGGATCGCTCTCTCTGAGCTGGGCTGGGCTGGCACAGGGATTCTCACTGCAACTCCAGTACAAGCTCTAGTGGAGACAAAATAACCTTTAGGTACTACAACTACAGTATCTAACTCAAAGGTTTGGCGAAGGGGTATGCTTGCTTCCAAAGAGCAGGCTTTCTACATGACTCTAACATTGAAGCTCTCTAAACCCAACATTTTCAATAAAGAAAACAGACTGCACAGCTGCTCTGTCTCACACTCAATCCCATGAGCCTTTGCTGTAAAGAATACATGAACTCTCAGATCTAGCGTTGTAACACTACTGTGATCTCATTCTCCTCTAAGAACACGATCACTAGCATAAGGTAGTTTGTCTTGATGTCTGAGGTTATTGACACAAGATACAGATACCTCTGGGCATACAGACCAAACTCTTTTATCCAAACAACAGAAAACTGGAATCTTTGACGCAATTTTATCCTACTTGATGTTACTGTACATACAGTAACATTGATCTTAATCTATACATTGCTCTCTTAGAGGCTGTGAGGTCTCCACAGGTGCAGGATATAGTCAATACCACTACCCTCTCCCCTGACCTCCTACTGAACTCTCTCTGACCACTCCCTCTGGGTAACACGATGGTCTTTGTCAGGCCATGGTCTTCTTCTCCCTCCCATCGCATAGGGCCCTTCATAATCTAGGGCACGCTCTCCACAAAGACATGGGTCAATATGAAATGGACAAACAGATGGACCATGTGGGGTGAACCTTCTGCTCCGTGGTCTGGGTGCATCTGTGACACTCAATTTGGAAACTTGACCTTCACCTCTGGATTTGACCATGGTATGACCGTAGACGAGCTCTATGCAGGATGTGGCCCAGCCCGGCCCTGCCCTCAACTGGCCCCTGTGACTCTGTTGGCGATGGCATTGATTCCTGGTGCTGCCCTGTGCAGATGGATGGATGGTCTTAGACGTGCTAGGGACAAGATGGCTGCTCTTGGTCTATTGAGTGTTCTGAGTGATTAATGGAGATGAGGAGGTAATGAGATAGTCCTGGGGGTATATCAGTCGAGGCTCCTCAGAGGAGGAAGGGTAGGACCATCCTCCTCAGTGAATTTCATTTTTTTTTTTTAAATAGTAAAACATTTAAAAAGTTATCCTTTTAGATAAAACTACACTAAATATATTCACGTCACCAAATAATTGATGAAAACACACTGTTTTGCAATGAAGGTCTACAGTAGCCTCAACAGCGCTCTGTAGGGTAGCACCGTGGTGTAGCCGGAGGACAGCTAGCATCGATTACACCCTAGATCAGCTAGAACCAGGCAAGAGTGTGCAAGGCGGTACTGAAAGTGTCACTGTCTGTCACCTCAAATGTTTCTCTTGACCTGTGTGCACCTACTTTGCAAACTATCATTGATAGGCTAGCTTGTAGCAGCCTACTGATGGGTAAAACCCCCAAAAATGGTCCTACCTCATCATAAACGGCATTGACCGCCACTGGGGTATATAGTATTGGCATCGTGCCCATAGAAGCAACGCTCCCTCTGGCTCCCACACCCGCTCACTATCTGACACCTCAGCCCCCGGCAGGTCTGAGAAGGGGAAGACGTTGTGCTGTCCAGTCGAGGGATCACTCTCTTATTATTGCTGGTGTTGTGTAGCTGGTACAACCACATGTCTGGAGTATAAACATTCAATCTATAATGTCTAAACGATGGGGTCCTATTAGAAAGATCTACTCTCCTAGGGCCACTACTGAGCGGTAGTAAGTGCTGGGACTCTCCAAGTGAACATTAATATTTAAGGACTCACAGGGACTCTTCCATTTTTGGATCCCAGAGGACACATCCTTCCCTCTGCTCCTTATTCCGCCCTCCCTTACCCATCATCCCTTCACCTCCTCACATTTCTTCCCTCCCTGCACTACCTCCCCCACATCCTCTCAGAGGAGAGGACCTCTCCTCTCCTCGTCTGACAGAGGCCTGTGGCTCATCTTCTTCTCTCCTCTACTCTCTCGCCCCCTTCTCTCCTCACGCTCCATTCTCCTCACCTCTTCATCTGACAGTCTCTAGCCCTGTTGCTCATCCTCACACATGGAGCTGGGTTGGGATTCTTTATTTCTCCGCTTGGCCAGTTTGCCAGCCCATAGGAGATTGAGATGCCGCTGATGATGCAGCTGGTTCTTCTTTGTGGCTAATCACTTCCAGAGGCACTTTTGATTTGGGTTTTTACAGCCTGCATTATTTTTCACGTCAGCGACGTGAATGCCCAAAACTCCCCCATTTTTATCAAATTTGCACCATATGCCTTGAAAGGAGATGAGCCGACTGGTTGGTGTGCTTCTCTCTAACTCCCCTTCCTCGTGTCCTGTTTTGATCAGCCCGGGCCCTGGCAGCGAGTGCTTGGAGACAGTATTATGTTCCCAAAAATTGCCTCACTGAAGATAATGAAGGGCAAACATTTTTTTGGAGGGGTACTTTGTTCAGAAAAGGAGAGACAGAGGACTAAACTGAAGACCTGCTCAGTAGACCGTTTCTACCAAATCAACATCAAAGGTCAAAAGTCAGAAATAGGCAGTGGCATGGCAGCAGTCTAAATATATAATTCTCTCTGTCTCAGTGCCTCCCCCTTCTTCCTTACTCTCCCTGTGCCTCCCCACAGGATTGAAATAGTTTTATTTCACCTTAGATTACCAGTGTGTGTGCCATGCGTTGTAATCCATATATAAAGACGTTTGGGAAGAGTTTGGGGAAGGGGGGAAAGGGGAAGCTGATTACTGAAGTGAACATTGTCGTGCCCCCATATACAGTATCTGTGTCACAGTGCCCTTATCAACTGTCTCATCAGTCACAGAGGCCAAATTAGCTGCTGGCAATTCATAAAGTGACATGTTGCAGTCAGGAATCAACCAACATCTTAGATATCTACAGTGGAAAAGAACATCGTAACAGTCAGTAGCCAACTAAATAATACACAACTGAAAGGAAATGGGCACCTAACTGGAGGGGAAATATACCCATCAACAAATAAAGACCACACACAGCTGAGACTTTGACAATGACTGAGAGGCTGTATTTCCAAGATGCCCATTGTATTAGCAAGCGTTAAAAAAAAGTGGTTTATTTGTCTTGTTCAAAGACTAACATAACTGTCAAACAGAGGAATTAAAATAAAGATGCTCTCACAGATGCATTTCACTTGTTTACTGCTGAAAGCGTTAAAAGGTAAAGAATAAATAAATAAGTAACAGAATAGGTTTCCCTCGGCAAACTATTATTTCGTCTCAACGGTCTAAGATAAAAAAGCACGCGTTGCCTCAGAAACAGGGTCATAGTACACATTGTGCCTTTATTCATTTGTGTCATTCTCTCCATCCTGACACCCTTAATCTTCCCCAGGCAGAGCTCAGGGTTGAGGGACAACCGCTAAGGCAGCGATCCTCTTCTCCTCATCCCCTCATCACACAGCTCACAGATCTGGCCCGTGCAGAAACTCCCCATCTCAGATAGCTCCAAACAGCTGCTGGAGCCTAACGGCTGGAAAACAAAATCACATCTCTTCTCCCACAGCTCATATAGATCGACAAGCCACACATCTCACTGCCCTGCATGGGCCTTCCTGCAGCAAGCAACAGGGTTAACAGAGGGTTAACTGCCCTGAAGACTACTGTATGTTTGTTCTTTAATCACAGAGTTAGAACAGCGGGCACCAGTAAAATGATGAACGCTTCTCTATTGAACAGCCCTGTTGTGCAACGATGCCCAAGATCATATCTGTCTGTCTGTGTTTTAAATAATAAAAGCATGTTCCATCCTGTCAAGTCAGAGTGCAATTAAATATCAATCTCATAACTGCCTGGCCTGACTGCAGCAGTGGTAATGATCATAACAATAATGTACATGTGAGACAGGGGGGATAAGGGGGAGGGGGGCCTCATAGACGTTCACAGCCTATCAGCAGGCCATCACTATTGATTTATTAATGCTGGAGAATGCTGCAGCGAACACTAATTGAATTGAGATCCAGGAAGTAAGTTAATGTAGCTGACAGCGATACAGGAATTTACTCTCCCAATGGTGCACAGCATTATGACTCTTCTCTATCTGGGATAAATAGTAAATCGATCTGGCCTACAATGGGGCCACTCAGAAGAGTTTACAGAGAGCTAGAGAAGGATCATAACAATACTTTCTCTGTCTCACCATCACCAATCATTACTTAACGAAGACCATTTCAATAAGTATCGAAGGTATTGAATTGGTTTCGTCTGAGAAAAAAATAGAAGCCAAAGTAGGCTCAGCCTTCAAAACCCTTAATCATGTTTTATTACCTGCCAATATTCTATGTATTTCCAAGTCATGTGGATAGTATATCCATAGGCCCCCTGTAAGGGTATGAGCCACCTATAGGCCTGTCAGAAATACAACTCTTATATTCCTATTATATTATTTTGACCCTGTCCAGTCCAGTCCAGTCCAGTCCAGCTGGGTCCATGCCATACTCCTCTCAGCAACATGTGCCCTTGAAAGAAAAGACAAGTTGCCTCCATCAGCACTTTGCATTAGACCACCACCACTACAAATTCCTATATTATCAGAACAACCATTGCAAAATAGCCTTATGTAAAGTAATTAATACAGCAAAAATCTACAGAAGACAGGATTTCTCCCACATGGCCCAGTATTTAAATGTATATGTATTTGTACAGCTGGTGTTTAATGTTAGCCTGGTCTGAAGGCAAAGTTCAGCTAGCTGCAGACTGGAGCCGACTGACAGCCGTCGGAGGCTCAGTGTCCAGAGCAGAGTGGAGTAGAGAGCCATGCCTAAACCACTACAGTGTACTCAGCACTGTTGCCACCCACCCAGCCAGGGTGTGTGGGCCTGCCTGGCGGGGATCAGATGACCTCGGCTAGAGTCACAAGCCAGAGGGGGCCGTTGCTGTGTGTGTGTGTTGAACATTAATGAGTGCTCCTAAATGAGCTGGGTAAGAAAAATGATGGAAGAACGGTAGCAGCTCAGACTCAAACCACACAGCGAAAGAATCAGGGAGGTTACACACACACAGAGAGAGAGAGAGAGAGAGAGAGAGAGAGAGAGAGAGAGAGAGAGAAAGAGGAAGAGGAGGGTGAAGAGATTATATAATTATACAACCATACTCACTGGCCAGGCAAGGGCAGAAAAAGAAAAACACTTTCTCTCTCTCTTTCTCTTCTCAGTGGTTAATAGACACACGAGTTACATACTTATTTTAGCCTCTTTAATCATGAGATTTTATCGCATGCTCAGCCAAGACCTTCCACCAGTTTCAGGGAGACCCTGCCAAAAGAAATGAATGAAAAAGTGAAAAAACGAAATAATGTGGAGCCATGGCTCAGAAGCCTTCCTCTTCTTGCCTTTCCTTCCTTTGAAAAGCTAAGCTGTAAAAAAAAACACCTAACTCAGACCAGGTATTGTATTAACACAGCGTGTGTAAGAGAGACGCCCCTGGAGATGGTGGTAAAGGACTTCATCCCAGTTTTTAGTGATGTACCTCGCTGACATTTGCATGTGGAAATTAAACACATGTCCTCACAGACAGACACAACGGCAGAGTCAGCAGACTTACGCTAAGCACAGATAACACACGAACTAGGAATGAGAGGGCGACTCCCATGTTTTCTTCTGTGAAACACTACATCTTAATACTGTACCGCACAAGAGTATTAGTAATTACGTTAATGTTGTATTTTACTTTTCAGTTATGATTAACTAGTGAAAAAGACTTCCAATCCAACATATTTTACGCCATCACAGCTTGGGTAACCAAAATGATTTGCCCATCTGAAACAACACTCCTCAGCATCTATTAGCCTATTGAAGATACAGACTGGAGCCTGGTGTTGGCCCTAATACAGGCCTGATCTTCTTTGGCCATAATGGATTGTATGAGTGGAGTGGGGCTTCTGACTGGCCACTGCATTAGGAGTCAGGGCTGTGGCAACTGCAGCTCTCGGGACTGAAGAGACTGGAGAGTACTTAACGCTGGTCTGGGAGTGGAAGGGAGTGGAGGCCTTCCTGCCCACAGTCTCCTTCCCCGTGCCCCTGAAAACCACAGCTGACCACCGGGGCACTGGGAAATGAGACCAGGGAAACCACTGGCCAGCCCCGGGGTGGAAAACAACGAGTCGGTGAGTTGTGAGGCCTGGCGGCTGGCGGCCACTGACACGGACACGCTGATGGAGGTATTAAGATATTAATTGCTTTTTGACATGATTTTGTTAAGGGGAGAGGTAGAGGGCAGGCTGCGGCTTCTCTCTCACACACAGGGGTGGTTTAATAGCGGAGGAGCCTGACGGAGCAGAAAGGGAAGGTTTGGCGGAGGGATCTATCTACACAAGAAGGGTCTTGAACACACCATCAGGAAGAAATTGCATGACACTCTCTGAGGTCCAGTGGATTGTATGGAAATAACGTTGTTTTCAGGATGGTTCATTTACTGTTATTCCATTGTTGGGGTTAAAATGAACAGTAAGTAGCTGTACTGGTACACCAACATTTTACAAAACTTTGAAGTGAGGATTACCATATCAAGTTCCGGGTAATATAATAACTATGTAGTAATTATATGGTAATAAATGCGGGGGAGGTGAGTCAGACAGCACAGGGAGTGTTGGAAGATGGCAGCGTTTGGGAAAAAGATTGTGTGTTAAACCCAGTGAGGTGGTGGTGCGTCAGCTGCAGGGGCGGCCTGCGCACACGAGGGCAGACACAAACAGGCGAGGAGCGACCCTGACGCAAGGCTAGACTCAGTCTACAGCCCTGGAAGGAGTGATTCACCAACACTGGCTCTCAGCACGGACATGCAGACCCTGTACTTACTGCATACTGCTGTAACCACGTCCCTCTGTCCACCATGTGTCTCCGTGTGTGTATGTGTTTGTGTGTGCTTGTACAGTATGTCTGTGTAATGTATGTGTGTGGGGTGTGTGTGACCATGTGTGTGTGCAGAGGCAATTGAGGAGGGAGGGATGGGCAGAGAGCATTACCATCAGCATCTCTGTGGATCAAGGAGAATCCCTCTGTAATCCTGGCCTCTCTCCAGCCTCCCACACACCGCAATTATCATTAATCCAGCCCTCCTCCTCCCTCCCAGAACCAGTGGCTGGGGCTACAGAGGCAGGGTTTGAGTGGGGTGATGTGTGTGTGTGCGTGTGTGTGTTTGGGGGGGGGGGGTAATTAGCTCAGTGTGCCTCTGGAGACGAGACTCCCCCTGGAAACCACAACCCAGCAAACCGGGAACATTCCAAAAACATTAGCTAAGATTCCCATTAAGTTCGAGTTGGGGTTTTAACTGACATTAGGAGGATAATATCCCAAAATGATAACAAAATCTTGTATATATTTTTTAAATGTTTAAAATGAAATATCATTGGAATGTTCTAGCATTCACTAAAAGGTTGTGCACAATATCTGTAACAACCACCACAGAACATTCCCCAAAAGTTAACATTAGCTCTACAGGTAATGTAATAACACAATGGACCAGTAATGCTTTGCCAGCAAACCAAAATTGGTTCTGTGAAAGTTCCCAGAACATTCGTTAGGTTGCGGTAAATGTTCTAGTCGTGGTGATGATTATACAATGTTTGTATAAAACATTAGGCTGATGTTGCAAGAACGTTCCCAGAACACATTTAGTATGTTCTTTAAACGTTACCAAAATGTTTCATTAGGTTGTGGGAACAGTCTGGTGGGAACATTGTGGTGACGTCACAAAAGATATGTTCCCAAAACACAAAACCTGTCCAGTTGTACGGATGATCTGCAATGTTTATTTTAGGGTGCAAAAAACATTCACCTGATGTTGCAAGAACGTTCCTAGAACACATTAAACCATTTGACACGTACAAAGACATGGGTGTGATCATTCTACAGTGGTTCCTGCAGCGTACGCTCAAACCGCTGTGATTAGAACACTTCTTTAGAACGTCCAGTTACAATTGATGCAACAGTCAGCGTTTGAGCTGACCACACAGTATTTTCACACAAACATTTTGCACAAAACAGTCTTTACAACGTTATGTCCTCAATGTGAGCAGTTTATTTTTGGATGCAATGTTCAGACATTCACAGAAGTAGCGACAACATAACCCAATTCTCATCCAAACCGGAAAATGTAGGCTACATTAGTCGCAGCGCTAACTGATGAAAGAGTGACCTAATACAAGCGGTCATATTTAGCTAACGCTCGGCTGACAGAAACCATAATATGAATTAGCTAATAGCAATTACTATTTACAGTTCATCACATCATGGGTGACCTCACCAGTGATCAAAATAATGCAGTAAAAAACTTTCCAAAAATCGAAAGTAATCTGACAATGGGTAGTTTGTGCGTGCCGCCATTTAAATTTTTTTTTTTGTGTCAGCCAAAGATAAGAGGTTACAACATTGGTTTGAGGGCAGCATAAGGATAACTGTCCTGTTGGGTAAAAAACACATTTTGGAACAGTGAGTGCATTCTGACATCACACACATAAAAAAACTCACACGTGAAAAGGTTAATTGGTTCTTTAAAGGTTCCCAGAAAATGTTATTAGGTTGTGGGAACATTGTGGATACAGTACAAGAGATAGGTTTCCAAAACACAAAATATGCTCAGTTGTGATGACATTCATACAATGTATAAGCTAGGTTGCACAGGACATTCCCTTAACGTTGCACGAATATTCTTGTAATATTCACGAAGGTTGCACAGAATATTCCCACAATGTTAAATAATGTTCCACAATTTCCAAATAAGTCCGTGTTCATAACGTTCACAGCATATCTGTTTTAGGTTTAACGTAATATTCCATTGATGTTCACACAATATACATTTTACCTTGTCTTGGATGTCCTCAGAACATTTCAAAAACATTAAGAAAATGTTATATTTAAGTTTTACCTAATACTACCACAACATTCTCAGCATGCAAAATACTAGTTCCTTAATAAAGCAGATTGGAATACATCCCCATTATGTTTCTCTCCAGATTGAATGGAAATTCTCATTTAAGGTCCATATTGTAGACCCACTACAATGTGATATAGACACACAGCATTTTCATTTATAGGACATCATACAAACATAAAACATTTTTTTACACTTTATATGTTGACAATTTGCATGTGTGGGGTTTGAATTTGCAATGTTTGGTTCCCACGCTAGGTATTTTATCCTCTGTGCCACCAGGGAAGATCTCTCACATGCTATTTTTTCAGTATGTAGCAATGGTCAATCAGGACTTCCATGCATTCTTTTTAGCCTTCTTAGAAATGTATTTATTTTATTTAACTAGGCAAGTCAGTTACAACTTCTTTGGGATCGGTGTCCCTTCCACGGGACGGTTGAGCTAACGTAGGCTAATGCGATTAGCATGAGGTTGTAAGTAACAAGAACATTTCCCAGGACATAGACATATCTGATATTGGCAGAAAGCTTAAACTCTTGTTAATCTAACTGCACTGTCCAATTTACAGTAGCTATTACAGTGAAATAATACCATGCTACTGTTTGCATTGTTTGAGGAGAGTGCACAATTTTGAACATGAAAAGTTATTAATAAACAAATTAGGCACATTTGGGCAGTCTTGATACACAATTATGAACAGAAATGCAATGGTTCATTGGATCGGTCTAACACTTTGCACACACACTGCTGCCATCTAGTGGCCAGAATCGGAATTTCATCTGGCAGGAATAATACATTATGGCCTTTCTCTTGCATTTCAAAGATGATGGTACAAAAGAAAATACAAAAGAACGGTTGTTCTTCAAAAGAACGGTTGTTCAAAAATTGGGGGAAAAAAGGGGCGGATCCTTAAGAACAAATTCTTATTTACAATGACAGCCTACCGGGGAACAATGGCTGAACTGCCTTGTTCAGGGGTATATTAAAATGTATATCGTGTGAACATCAATGGAATATTATATTAAACACAAAACAAATATACTACATATATATGAACGTCGTAAAAACAGACTTATATTTAATATTCTTGCAACATCCCAGACAAATCCCATAAATGTTCTGGAAACCTTTAAAGACCAAATGTTCTGTGCAACTTAGCATAAACACTCTATGAACGTCATCACATTTAAGTGTTTTTGGAACCTATCTCTTGCCATATCCACACAATGTTCCCACAACCTAAAGAAACATTCTGGGAACCTTTAAACAAGAATTGAAATGTGTTCTGGGAAAGTTCTTGTAACATCAGGGGAATGCTTTTTGCACCCTAAAAGAAACATTGTACAATCATCCGCACAACTGGACAGTTTTTGTGTTTTGGGAACATATCTTTCGTGATGTCCCCACAATGTTCTCACCAGATTGTTCCAACAACCTAATGAAACATTCTGGCAACCTTTAAAGAACAGATTAAATGTGTTCTAGGAATGTTCTAGCTACATCAGCCGAGTGAATGTTTTATACAAACATTATAAAATCCTCAGCACGACTGAACAGTTGCTTTGTTATGAGTACATTTGCCACAACCTAACGAATGTTCTGGGAACTTTCACAGAACAAATTTTGGTTTGCTGGGAAGGCGACCACTGGGCTGTGGCAGAGACAGAGATAGGACACGCGCGCGCGCGCACACACACACACACACACACACACACACACACACACACACACACACACACACACACACACACACACACACACACACACACACACACACACACACACACACACACACACACACACACACTAAATTGACCAAAACCATGGTGATATAAACAGCTTATTGACCAGTGGCCACATTACTCCCTTTAAGAAAGAAAGAAAAGCCACACTATCAGCAGGGAGTTTCCTCATTCACCCACTCCCACAAACCATTTTGTTTTTTAATTTTACATTTTTCTGCCTTGCCTTATGGTTTTTGTTCAGCGTCCTGTTACATGTCCTGTATTCGGTGTGTTCTGTATTCTGAATGGGAGCCAATAACAGCATGAAGAGAGAAGCCGGGGAACGTGTGAAACCTGAACTGTATGTGTCTGGAAGTCTCTCAGACGGTTAATTATGGCTTTCACTTGATTTGATAGATTACCCACAGTAAGGTGCTGCTCTGAACTCACATTAAACACACATCTGCAGGGCAAACACAACACAGAGGGTCACCCTGCCCTGAAACTCAAGGCTAACTTGATCTGAGCTGAGACTCACAAAACACTCTTACACAAGCCAGAGATGTTGAACTAGAGGAACCAATGTGGAGAATTGATAGCAGAATGAAATAGTTCAAACCAAAACAGTGATCTGGGTTAAGTCATTGCTGCCTCAGTTATGTTTATACAGGGTCTTTGTTTACGTGTGGTAGCTACTGTTCAGTACACACATGCCTCATTTAGAAAACTGGGAATCTTCCTTTGAAGGCAGTCTACCCCCCTTATTTTTATTGCTCAAAACCATTCTGCGATTTCAGTTCACCAATAACGGCTGAATTATACAATACAAGTTTAATTGAATTTAACACAAGGTGATATACAGTTGAAGTCGGAAGTTTACATACACCTTAGCCAAATACATTTCTCAATTCATGACATTTAATCCTAGTAAGAATTCCCTGTCTTGGGTCAGTTAGGATCACCACTTTATTTTAAGAATGTGAAATGTTACAGTAATAGCAGAGAGAATGATTTATTTCAGTTTTATTTCTTTCATCACATTCCCAGTGGGTCAGAAGTTTACATACACTCAATTAGTATTTGGTAACATTGCCTTTAAATTGTTTAACTTGGGTCAAACTTTCGGGTAGCCTTCCACAAGCTTCCCACAATAAGTTGGGTGAATTTTGGCCCAATCCTCCTGACAGAGCTGGTGTAACTGAGTCAGGTTAGTAGGCCTCCTTGCTCGCACACGCTTTTCAGTTCTGCCCACAAATGTTCTATGGGATTGATGTCAGGGCTTTGTGATGGCCACTCCAACACCTTGACTTTGTTGTCCTTAAGCCATGTTGCCACAACATTGGAAGTATGCTTGGGGTCATTGTTCATTTGGAAGACCCATTTGCGACGAAGCTTTAACTTCCTGACTGATGTCTTGAGATGTTGCTTCAATATATCCACATCATTTTCCTCCCTCATGATGCCATCTATTTTGTGAAGTGCACCAGTCCCTCCTGTAGCAAAGCACCCCCTCAACATGATGCTGCCACCCCCGTGCTTCACGGAAGGGATGGTGTTCTTTGGCTTGCAAGCCTCCCCTTTTTTCCTCCAAACATAATGATGGTCATTATGGCCAAACAGCTCTATTTTTGTTTCATCAGACCAGAGGACATTTCTCCTAAAAGTACAATCTTTGTCCCCATGTGCAGTTGCAAACCGTAGTGTGGCTTTTTATGGCGGTTTTGGAGCAGTGGCTTCTTCCTTGCTGAACGGCCTTTCAGGTTATGTCGATATAGGACTCGTTTTACTGTGGATATAGATACTTTGTACCTGTTTCCTCCAGCATCTTCACAAGGTCCTTCGCTGTTGTTCTGGGATTGATTTGCACTTTTCGCACCAAATTACGTTAATCTCTAGGAACTCGTCTCCTTCCTGAGCGGTATGACGGCTGCGTGGTCCCATGATGTTTATACTTGCATACTATTGTTTGTACAGATGAACGTGGTACCTTCAGGCGTTTAGAAATTGCTCCCAAGGATGATCCAGAATTGTGGAGGTCTACAATTTTTTTCTCTGAGGTCTTGGCTGAGTTCTTTTGATTTTCCGTAGTCAAGCAAAGAGGCACTGCATTTGAAGGTAGGCCTAGAAATACATCCACAGGTACACCTCCAATTGACTCTAATTATGTCAATTAGCCTATCAGAAGCTTCTAAAGCCATGACATCATTTTCTGGAATTTTCCAAGCTGTTTAAAGGCACAGTCAACTTAGTGTATGTAAACTTCTGGCCCACTGGATTTGTGATACAGTGAATTATAAGTGAAATAATCTGTCTGTAAACAATTGTTGGTAAAATTACTTGTGTCATGCACAAAGTAGATGTCCTAAACAACTTGCCAAAACTATAGTTTGTTAAAACCTGTTGGGGACCCTTTCGAGATAGGATCCCGGTAACGGGATTGCTTGACAAGATAGCAAAAATCTAATAATTTCAATTTCTCAAACAATCAACTATTTTACACCATTCGAAAGATAAACATCTCCTTAATCCAACCACATTGTCCGATTTCAAAGAGGCTTTACGGCGAAAGCATAAAGTTAGATTATGTTAGGACAGTACATAGACAAAAAAATTTACACACAGCGCGTGACGTTCAGAAAATGTATTTCCCCCAAAACTGCAGGTGAATCAACACTACAATTTACAAAAATACTCGTCATAAACGTTGATAAAATATTAAACTGTTATTCAAAGAATTATAGATTAACATCTCCTGAATGCAACTGCATTGACAGATTTCAAAATAATTTTACTGGGAAAGCACACTGTGCTCAGAAAAATACACTACGCAAAACAGATAGCTGCCATTTTGGAGTCATGTAAATGCATAAATAGCATTAGAAATATTCACTTACCTTTAATAATCTTCATCAGAAGGCACTTCCAGAAATCCCAGGTCCACAACAAATGTTGTTTTGTTCGATAAAGTTAATAATTTATGTCCAAATAACTCCATGTTGTTTGCACGTTCATTAAGCTACTCAAAATGTAGGATGCGCGATGAAAATGTCAAGACAAAAAGTTAAAAAAAATCTATTTACGGTCATTCAAACATGTCAAACGTTGTATAGCATGAATCTTTAGGGGCTTTATAACGTGAAACTTCAGTAATATTCCAACCGGACCCATGCATTGTCTTGAAAAACGTTCTGGAACAGAGCTACCTCGCGCGTGAACGCGCGCCAATGAACTGACATCCTTCCCTGGGTCACCAACTTCCCAGCCTTCTCATTCGGTCTCTGTTCATCATAGACGCCTCAAACAACTTTCTAAAGACTGTTGACATCTAGTGGAAGCCTTAGGAAGTGCAAAATGAATCCTTAGTCACTGTGTGTTCGATTGGCAATTACTTGAAAAACCTACAGGCACCAGATTTTTCATTTCCTGGTTGTATTTTTCTCAGTTTTTTGCCTGCCATATGAGTTCTGTTGTACTCACAGACACCATTCAAACAGTTTTAGAAACTTCAGAGTGTTTTCTATCCATACTAATAATATGCATATTCTAGTTTCTGGGCCAGAGTAGTAACCTGTTTAAATTGGGTACGTTTTTCATCCGGCCGTGAAAATACTGCCCCCTAGCCCAGACAGGTTTTAACAAGAGATTTGTGGAGTGGTTGAAAAAGCAAGTTTTAATGACTCCAACCTAAGTGTATGTAAACTTCCAACTTCAACTGTATGAATTAAGGGAAGAGAGACCGGAGAAGTATACTACAAATCAGGAGTGTCACAAAATATGTCGTACTCGTTGCTGAAAATGTCTTACTGGATAGAGAAGGACCAAGGCGCAGCGGGATTGTGGATACTCATTTTCTTTTAATGGTAAAAGGCAAAGCATCCACCGGAAAACAAAACAATAAATGATACTCACAACATGGACAGTCTCACAGGCTATGCAAACGCAGTGCAAGAACAATTCCCCACAACCCCAAAGACAAACACACACACCTATATAGGACTTCCAATCAAAGGCAACTATACACACCTGCCTTCAATTGGAAGTCCCAATCACCAACATTAAACAAACAAACCACCTGCCACATCCTGACCTAGACTAAGCAATACGCCCTCTGCTGGTCAGGACGTGACAGTACCCCCCCCTCAAGGTGCAGACTCCGGGATGCACCTAAAAAAGAAAAACACAAGAAAATCCCCAATACCCCAACAAAACCAACAAACAATAACCCCTAAACAAAAAGGGAGGGAAGGGAGGGTGGCTGCAGTCACCGACGGCACTGTGCTACACCCCCCCTCCCCAACCCACCTATATCTGGAGGTGGCTCCGGTTCTGGCAGCTCGGGGCAGTCGGGCCACTCTGGCCGCTCGGGGCAGTCGGGCCACTCTGGCCGCTCGGGGCAGTCTGGCCACTCGGGGCAGTCTGGCCACTCGGGCAGTTCCGGGCAGTCTGGCAGTTCCGGGCAGTCTGGCAGTTCCGAGCAGTCTGGCCACTCTGTCAGTTCTGGGCACTCTGGCAGTTCCGGGCAGTTCCGGGCACTCTGGCAGTTCCGGGCACTCTGGCAGTTCCGGGCACTCTGGCAGTTCCGGGCAGTTCCGGGCAGTCTGGCAGTTCCGGGCAGTCTGGCCACTCTGGCAGTTCCGGGCAGTCTGGCAGTTCCGGGCAGTTTGGCAGTTCCGGGCAGTCTGGCAGTTCCGGGCAGTCTGGCCACTCTGGCAGTTCCGGGCAGTCTGGCCACTCTGGCAGTTCCGGGCAGTCTGGCCACTCTGGCAGTTCCGGGCAGTCTGGCAGTTCCGGGCAGTCTGGCAGTTCCGGGCAGTCTGGCAGTTCCGGGCAGTCTGGCAGTTCCGGGCAGTCTGGCCACTCTGGCAGTTCCGGGCAGTCGGGCCACTCTGGCAGTTCCGGGCAGTCGGGCCACTCTGGCAGTTCCGGGCAGTCGGGCCACTCTGGCAGTTCCAGGCAGTCGGGCCACTCTGGCATCTCCGGGCAGTCGGGCCACTCTGGCATCTCCTGGCAGTCGGGCCACTCTGGCATCTCCTGGCAGTCGGGCCACTCTGGCAGCTCCTGGCAGTCGGGCCACTCTGGCAGCTCCTGGCAGTCGGGCCACTCTGGCGGCTTCTGACTAGCGGGCGGCTCTGGCGGCTCCTGACTAGCGGGCGGCTCTGGCGACTCCTGACTGGCGGGCGGCTCTGGCGACTTACGACTGGCGGGCAGCTCTGGCGACTTACGACTGGCGGGCAGCTCTGGCGACTTACGACTGGCGGGCAGCTCTGGCGACTTACGACTGGCGGGCAGCTCTGGCGACTTACGACTGGCGGGCAGCTCTGGCGACTTACGACTGGCGGGCAGCTCTGGCGACTTACGACTGGCGGGCAGCTCTGGCGACTTACGACTGGCGGGCAGCTCTGGCGACTTACGACTGGCGGGCAACTCTGGCGACTGTTGACTGGGGGCAGCTCTGGCGACTGTTGACTGGCGGGCAGCTCTGGCGACTGTTGACTGGCGGGCAGCTCTGGTGACTGTTGACTGGCGGGCAGCTCTGGTGACTGACTGGCGGACAGCTCTGGTGACTGACGGGCGGGCAGCTCTGGTGACTGACTGGCGGGCAGCTCTGGTGACTGACTGGCGGGCAGCTCTGGTGACTGACTGGCGGGCAGCTCTGGTGACTGTTGACTGGCGGGCAGCTCTGGTGACTGTTGACTGGCGGGCAGCTCTGGTAACTGTTGACTGGCACTCCAGTCTTGCCCCGTCAAACAGCCCTTGTGCCCCCCCCTAAAAAAATCTTGGGGGTGCCTCTCGGTCTCCCTTACCCGTCGTGTTCCCCAGTCTTCGCCAGACTTCTTCCGCTGCTTGGTCTTGGTTTGGTGGGGAATTCTGTCACAGAATATGTCGTACTCGTTGCTGAAAATGTCTTACTGGATAGAGAAGGACCAAGGCGCAGCGGGATTGTGGATACTCATTTTCTTTTAATGGTAAAAGGCAAAGCATCCACCGGAAAACAAAACAATAAATGATACTCACAACATGGACAGTCTCACAGGCTATGCAAACGCAGTGCAAGAACAATTCCCCACAACCCCAAAGACAAACACACACACCTATATAGGACTTCCAATCAAAGGCAACTATACACACCTGCCTTCAATTGGAAGTCCCAATCACCAACATTAAACAAACAAACCACCTGCCACATCCTGACCTAGACTAAGCAATACGCCCTCTGCTGGTCAGGACGTGACAAGGAGCAATGAGTTATCTGGTTGATTAAGAAATCTAAACTTTTTGTTTGTTGAGCCAATTAGATCACTCAAGCTTATCTTTCGAAAAAAAATATTCAGAATATTCATATTTAGGCAAGTTAGCTGGCCAACTCATTGATCCTATTTTGTAGTATACCCCTCAGAAGGGTGATACATGCTAAGCTGACATGCTAAACTAACAACAGAGAATTCTTACCTTAAATGGACACAAGCATACAACAACAGAAAATGATGACTGGTGCAGTAGTAGAGATAGATGACGAATGTATGACGTCAGTGTTTGTTAGTTAGAATTCACCCTGTGATTTTCCTATTTAGAGCTAGGCTAGCTGACAGTGTGTTCTGGTGAACAGGGTGGAGAGTTGTCAGGGTGGAGGGCATGTCATACTGACCTCAGATCTCACACCTTGACAGTTTCTCAGACAGCAGCACCCTGAGCTCTTCACCTCACTCTGCCTGTCTTGTGAACACTGATAGAGCACATTTTCACAGGGTGTTGAAGAAACATATATTTAAGATTTAGAGCAATGCAATTCATAGCAACACAACTGCACATAATGTCATTAACTTGAGTACAGTGCCTTCAGAACGTATTCACACCCCTAGACTTTTTCCACATTTTGTTGTGTTACAGCCTGAATTTAAAATAACATTATTCTTTTAAAAGTTATTCAAACTTTGTTAAGTTGGTTGTTCATCATTGCTAGATAGCCATTTTCAAGTATTGTCATACATTTTCAAGCCGATTTAAGTCAAAACTGTAACTAGGACACTCAGGAACATTCAATGTCATCTTGCTAAGCAACTCCAGTGTATATTTGTCCTTTTGTTTTAGGTTAATGTCCTGCTGAAAGGTGCATTTGTCTCCCAGTGTCTGTTGGAAAGCAGGCTGAACTAGGTTTTCCTCTAGGATTTTGCCTGTGCTTAGCTCTCTTTAGTTTATTTTAATCCTAAAAAACTCCCTAGTCCTTGCCAATTACAAGCAGACCCATAACATGATGCATCCACCACCATGCCTGAAAATATGAAAAGTGGTACTCAGTGATGTGTTCTGTTGGATGTGCCACAAACATAAGCCTTTGTATTCAGGACATAAAGTTCATTACATTGCCACATTTTTTGCAGTTTTACTTTAGTGCCTGGTAACAGGTTGCATGTTTCGCAATATTTTTATTCTGTACAGGCTTTCTTCTTTTCACTCTGTCATTTAGGTTAGTATTGTGGAGTAACTACAATGTTGTTGATCCATCCTCAGATCACAGCCATTAAACTCTGTAACTGTTTTAAAGTCACCATTGGCTTATGATGAAATCGCTGTTCGATTTCCTTCCTCTCCGGCAACTGAGTTAGGAAGGACGCCTTTATCTTTGTAGTGACTGGGTGTATTGACACACCATCCAAGGTGTAATTAATAACTTGCTCAAAGGGATATTCAATGTCTTCATTTTTATTTTTACCCATCTACCAATAGGTGCCCTTTGCAAGGCGTTGGAAAACCTCCCTGATCTTTGTGGTTGAATCTGTGTTTGAAATTCACTGCTTGACTGAGGGACCTTACAGATGTGTGGGTTATGTGCTGGGTACAGAGATGAGGTAGTCATTCAAAAATCACGTTAAACACTAGTATTGCACACAGAGTGAGTCCATGCAAGTTATTATGTGACTTGTTAAGCACATATTTAGGCTTGCCATAACAAAGGAGTTGAATACTTAGTGACTCAAGACATTTCAGATTTTCATTTTTAATTAATTTGTAAAGATTTCTAAAAACATAATTCCACTTTGAGACTTTAGGGTTTTGTGTATAGGCCAGTGACACACAATCTCAATTTAATCAATTTTAAATGCAGGCTGTAACACAACAAAATGTAGAAAAACTCAAGTGGAGTGAAAACTTTCTGAAGGCACTGTACGTACATATAATTTAAAAGCTTTCCTTTTTAGCAAACATCCTTTTGCAATCTTAACGTGAAGTGTTTTTTTCTCCCTCTTTTTGCGCATGGCCTATTATGGCATTTCACTTTTAATAGAAAGTCATAGAGTGCAACATGTTCCCAATAGGCAGCTGCACGCTACAACTAACGTGTCAAAATCAGTTCCAGACCCCTCCGAGACGGATCAAGGGGAAGGGGAGAGAGGCACAGCGAGAGGAAACAAAAGCAAAATAAATTAATTGCAAATGTATCTGAAGGGGGGGAGAGAGGGGGTGTCAGAGGCAGTGATGTAAGTAGGAGAGAAAGAGAGAAAGAGAGTAGGGCCATGTATGTGAGAGGGGTGAGATGCAGAGGTATCCAAGGGAGAGACAGTGGTATGAACCAAAGACAGCTTGTGTGAACACAGCGTAGGGTGGGTCTGTTCCTCCTTATGCGTGTTAGGCCTATGAAGCTGGAGGCAGGGGGGAGGCCACGGGTGGACCAGGCCATGACAATGATTAACGGTCTGGGGAAATAGGCTGTGGAGATCACTCAAACACCTGCCCTACTCTACTCTACCCTGCTCTGCCCAGCCCGGCGTTCTGCTCATCTCAAGCAAGATGAATGAGAAAGGAACTAATGGCTTCCATCTTAGCATTGCACTCGAATGGGTACAGGCTGGGCCAGCTCAGAAAAGAGGAGATCGTCCCATTACTGTACAGTATGTGTTTTACTGTTGTTCTAAGAGGCCGTGGATAGATGCATAGATTAGCAGCAGAAGACCGCCACTCAGAGAGAACAGGATGTGCTGTAACTCAGAGTAAACAAACAAACTGATCAAACTACAGCAGCATAGCTAAAATAGAATACAGTGTGCACTGTAGCTGGCTGAGTATGTTAGCTCTATGGAACTGTACCACACTGTGCATTCTTATGGACATCACTCTCTGTGTTTTGCATTTTGTGTCGATGCATAGTAGTTGATATTGTGAAGGGAGGCAGTACTGTATGTTCTGTATTAGTTCGTAAGTGAAGCGTGTACCAGTCGCTGGTCAGAATGGCCTGTGCAGCCCTCTCCAGTCTTCCACTGCACTGACATAATCTGATAAACGTTGACAGCAAATATTTTTCTGTGTTAGAGAATGTTTTATAGAGTTGAAATTGAATCAAGCCCGAACCTGCCGCACAGTAGCCCTCTCATGGGAGGAGATGGAGAGGGGGAAAGTGAAAGAGGAAGAGAGACAGTGTGTGCAGTTCTGTCTGCTTAGAAATGCATTTTGCTTTGACATCAGGTTGTGGGTCAGACTAAACTTGGCCATCTCTATATTAAGATAAATAAATAGTAAATGTTACCACTCCTAATCCAAGCATAGTTTTACTGCATCTCTCTAAGCATCATCATTCCTCCTCATATTCCTTCCTTCATGCAACTCCACCTCTCCAACAACCCTCCTACTATACCTAGCAAAGTGGATTTACCTAGCAAAGTGGATTACAGGGTGATAAATGATACTTTACCAGAAAGGTCTGAACTGCTGAGAGAAGCTAAAGGTAATGTGATTTGTCAGTGAGTTTATAAGGCGTAAGTGCTGGGATGAAATGACTGGCCCCATTGGAGGAGATAAACACAGGGCAAATTATTTGTTATGCAGTTTAAATGTTGAAATGACCACTGGGAGAGAACAGGAGGAGAAGTGTTTAACACAGAGCCTGTTACTATGACGGCATGGTTATTACAGCTGTAGAGAACAGTGAGACCTGACTGTCTCAGACAGGAAGAACAAAAACAATCTGAACTGGCCAGTTAAAGGACAGTGGTGTGTCTGTGTCCATCTTGTAACGCTCAAAGTAACTCACTGTATGTTTTGTTTTGACCAAAGAGGACTTTTACACTGACAATGGTCTGATGTGATTCCGTTGCTTATGCATAAACATTATCTGGTAAATCTCACCGGCAACGTCCTCCGTTTTCATAAAGGGAGGTCTCTATCTAAGGAAACAGAATCATAAAAATACCTCACCAGTTCAACAAAAACACTCCCTCCCTTAACCACCCCTTTACTCATACCCCACCTCGGATCTACACCAGCTCCTGTCTGTTTGCTGCTGTAGCAGGCTGGGATGTGGATCACTGGGGGCTGCTGTGCTGTGCTATGTAGGCTGTGCTGTGGAGGGCTGGATGCTGAAGTGGCCTTTGTGGGTTCAGCTGAGCAGTTCGTCCACTCTGGCACAGCCTCAGAGCGCTGCCTCAGCCTGGGCATGGGTTGGCTGCTGGCCGGTCGCCCTCCGGAGCCCGTGCCAATGTCCTGACGCCACCCTGGGTGGTCCCACCTCATGCGGTTCTGGCAGCTCTGCTCCAAACCCCCCCAGCCACCCCCACCCTTCCCCTTCTCGGACCGGCCGCAAACAACCTTGCTGTGTTTCCAGCGTACAGCTCCACTCAGAATCAGCAATGTTGCATGTTTTATTTTGATCTTTGGGGAGGATGTGGATGTATCTTTGGGTTTTTATGGAAGTGAAAAGAGCATACTGGATGCAGGAGGATTGGGAGTATTTTTACATCATACAGTGGTTGGTCTGCTCTATGGGGCAAGGTGTTGATGATGGGTCTGGGACACACAATGCAGTGAACTGAGGTTGTCATCCTCGCAAGTCATTCAGCTCTACCGCCATCGAGTCTACATACTGCTCTCTCTCTCTCTCTCTCTCTCTCTCTCTCTCTCTCTCTCTCTCTCTGACAAAATCAGAGTGAATTACACTGGAAGATTTCAGACTCCCCTCTTACAGTTATCACAGAAGTCAGCCAACAAATCAGCCCATCAACCCTGTAGGCCAGAGCAGCGCTCCTCTGAACTGTTCCTCTCTGCATGGCTTTGAGGAGGAGTCATGTTCCCTGGCTGAGAATGTAATTGTGCCAGGCTCCTATGGTATATGAACAGCCCACCGCCCGCTGCCCCCGTCAAGCCAAAGAAAACCCTGTCTCGGTCCCTTCGCCCAGAGACTCATGACTCCTCATCTGATTGCAGATGATTAACATCATTACAGGTCGTTAGCAGGAGTCACTAACTGCTGAGCTGGCCCTGGCCTGGAGGGTGGGGTCTGGGATGGGGAAAGGGGAGCGGGGTCAGAGTAGAGACAAGCACCACTCTCTCATCCCATCCCTGCTGCTTAAATGAAAGCATTATGATCTATGAACGGCCAATCCGCCCACCCACCCCCACACACCCCCACCCACCCAAACACACACCCAAACATACAAACGCACACGGTTCGCTGTAGCTAGTTGATACCACCAGAGAAAGTCTCCAAAGTAAACCCTCAATGTGTGTATTAGCGGGCCTATGATCACAGGGCCTTTGGGTACTGTAATGGATTAGCACACTAACACACTGAACTCTGAGCCAAGCTGGGCCCACTCTCAGAGAGAACCCCACAGTGAAATTATAACACACACAGTAGGAAAACAACTGATGATTTATATTTCAATAAATGATTCATTTTCTTTTACTGTGTTTAGAGTCCGTTGACTGGGACTGGCTAGGGTTGGGGTTAGGGTTAGGGTTAACCCTACCCTGAGTCAAACAGGTACGCATCATAAAGCCTCAACACACAGGTGCACTAACTCATGCATGAGCCTTTCCACCTGGGTTATGGCTGCCATGTGACAGCTGTAATGTCAGAGGATTTTCTCTCCAAGGCTCTGGACTGTGCTGAATAGCATGCTTTGACAGCCGCTGTAGCTGGTGCAGGAGAGCGGATCTCTTTGCTGTAAGCCATGAATAATAGATGCTGTTTATGAGTGTATGTTTTCAATCTGACCCCTGGGTCTACTGTGAAAACTGCAGCAGGCCTCTTAAGGGGGGCAGAGTGACGAATGACGTCCGCCCGGGGAGGTGACAGGTCGTTTGCTACCCAGGGACCCCCCCCCATCAGCCATCAGTGACATGTTCAATCACAGCTGCTAATGTTACACACATAAAAACACCCCGTGCTGCTGGTAGAGCATGCTCTTAGTGCTGCTTTTACACACACTGACTGACTGACTGACTGACTGACTGACTGACTGACTGACTGACTGACTGACTGACTGACTGACTGACTGACTGACTAACTGACTCACAACATACTGCTGATAGAAAATGCCATCAGGGCTGCTTTGACAGACCTACTGTAAAAACATGACACACTCACACTAAAACAAGCTCTGAATGCTGGTACTAAACCCTGATATTAGAACATGCTATCGATGGTGCTCTATATCACACAATCCAATTGAAACAACACTGCTGATGAGAGCGGTTGGTTTGGAGTGTATCATGTCTATGGAAACCCAGGCAAAGTAAGAGAGAGAAGACCGGCGTCGTTGCCTCATAAACACAACGTCGCCATCATTAAAAGCCACAGTGGTCCCCTCCAGTGAGTATCCGGCTGCATTATGGCCTGGGTGAGAGGCTGCTGCGGTCACTCTAATGATGGTCATAGTCCTGCTGCAGGTTCTGAGGCCCATGCCTGCCCGGTTAACCTGCCTTCCAGACAGAATTAGCCAGCACTGGTTAAGAGACTGCAGGCCCGCAGTACAGGCCCACAGCTAGCTGCATTCAGGGCTCTGGGTCTGGGCCTAGGGTTGGGTCTGGGCCTAGGGTTGGGTCTGGGCCTAGGGTTGGGGCTGGGCCTAGGGTTGGGTCTGGGCCTAGGGTTGGGGCTGGGCCTAGGGTTGGGGCTGGGCCTAGGGTTGGGTCTGGGCCTAGGGTTGGGGCTGGGCCTAGGGTTGGGGCTGGGCCTAGGGTTGGGGCTGGGCCTAGGGTTGGGTCTGGGCCTAGGGTTGGGGCTGGGCCTAGGGTTGGGGCTGGGCCTAGGGTTGGGTCTGGGCCTAGGGTTGGGTCTGGGCCTAGGGTTGGGGCTGGGCCTAGCGTTGGGTCTGGGCCTAGGGTTGGGTCTGGGCCTAGGGTTGGGGCTGGGGGAGGAGAGGCGCGGAGGATGCTTCGCACAGTGTTGTGTTTAATGAAAGCGCCAGAGTACTGTATGAGTGCATGTGTTTTATGAGGGTGGTCACGGTCTTTGAATCCTGACAGGATTTTCAGATGCCGTTCTGGGGTTTGCGTTCGTGATCAGAGCAGAGCAAGGGATGGAAACAGAGGGGTCGTCATGGGCCTGGTTCACGGAGGAAAGAGGGTTTAACTCATGGTGCTCCACACCCTTATCATTTAGACTTCTATGTCACAACTGAATTCAAAATGTTAACCATTTAAAAAAATGAAGTCAGTGTCTTGTCACTGAATGTGATTCTCTAGGTCAGACAATAGAACTAGATGCCAGCTGATAACAAAAGAAACAGCTCAAATACACCTAGAAGAGGTTCTCTTGTTGCTCTGTCTACCACCAGGTGGCGTGGTCACAGGGTAAAACACACACACACACGCACACACGCACGCACGCACACACGCACACACACACGCACACACACACGCACACACGGTAAATCACTCAGTTGCAGTGAAGCATCAGAAGGCAACCACAGTAGAATGTTCCATATGAGATGCAGCATTTAGATGGATTATCTTCATACACACATACGCTCACTGAGTAAGCAATTCTGATATGATGGGTATTTTCCTGAACCATGACAAGATAAACAAAACTGATAAGCTTCTTTGAGTCAAACTCAGCACATGAACAAAAAGTCAAGGACATTATGTAAGTGCTTAGCCACATTTGATTGCAAAGCTCAGCAATGAAACATGAATTTCAGGGATTTTTTTCCACTTATTTTGCGCAATCAACATAATTTGCCCATGTAATATAACGATATGAAAGGACGTGGCATATCCATGCAAAATCCCACTGTCAACAACTCTGGGCCAGTGGCATGTAAAGCTGGGCAGTTTGTCAGTGTGCTGTCTCAATGGTGTTTTTATCAGTGCCCTTTGAGAAGTGTAACTCAGTCCAAAAAATACTTTTGATTTCAACTCATTTTAACATTCTGCCATAACGAGCACGTTCAACTTAATAATTCAACTGAAGAGGTAAAAAAAAATACTATGATATAGTATGTGCCAAATAAAGTAGGAAGGTTGACAGTAACAGGGTTCATGATTTCTTCTTAGATCAGCCATAAATCCATTTGTGACAGGGGAATGGAAGCTTGTTGTGTGCAACAGAGAATGGATATTGAATGCCACTCTCTGTTGTTTCTAGCCTGTCTATCTTTGGGTAATAGGTTTGAGGTGTTATGCTCAACCGGCTTAGTTTTGCACCACAAAACACCAGAAAATGGCCAAAAAGAGTAGAACCAGCTCACCTGCTCACATGTAACAGGATTGCCCTTAAAGTGCCACTGAACACGTTGATTGGCATGTGTTTTTTTCTGTTGCTCATTACAAAAACGAGATTTCAGTCTTTGAAGTGTGTTTCCTGACCGATTCCGTGTTTGGTTAATGATGTTTGTCCCCCATGAGACACTGTAGCCTATTTCACTTCCTCAAAATCCCCAGAATGAATCTAAGATAACTCAAGAAATATGTAATTCATTTGGAGTATTTCTCAAGTAAAGAAATGCGTGACGTGTTGTCTTATGTAAACAAAGTCGGAGCTGCTGGGCAGGTCTGTCTCACTGTCTATGCTATTGGATAGAGAGGAATCACCAGGGGTGGGACCAAGTCATTGTTTTACAAGTCACAGGTAAGTCTCAAGTCTTAGCACTCAAGTCCCAAGTCAAGTCCCAAGTCAAGACAGGCAAGTCCGAGTCAAGTCTCAAGTCGTAAACTTTGAGTTTCGAGTCCTAAACAAGTCATAATGTGCTCTTCACCAAATGTAATACCATTTCATATTTTTAACAATAGTAATAGTTAGTATATTACATTTACGCAAATCATGAATGCTTTTAAAAATATATATATTTATTACTTTCCAAATAAACTTTATATTTCCATGGGAATACATGGGTAGCCATGAGAAAGACCCCCTCCCCCCATAGCGACTATCGAGGATCGCTACGGGGCGCAATCGGGCAATGTAGGCTTGAACACAATCCCCCAACCTTAAACACACACACACACACACACACACACACACACACACACACACACACACACACACACACACACACACACACACACACACACACACACACACACACACACACTCTCTCTCTCTGTGTGTGGTTACAGTAGGCTAACGTATGTAAATAGTTTTAGGAACAGCAGTAACATCAGGAAGGATTTAGGCTACCAACTGCCTAGCCATCTCGTTCCCGCACTGTCTAACTGTGTGGAGGTTCATTGATTTAATGTTACGTTAGCCTACATGCAACACTAGCAAAGATATAAATGATATAGCTGTCGGCTATATTAGCCACGCCTTCTAGTTCTTTGTGCAGCTTCAAATGTCGAACAAAGTTGGAAATTGTTGCGCCTCCGTCTGTAATTTTCTTCCCGCGTGTTTTGCAAGTTGCAATCCGTTTTTTGTTGATACAGCGTAGTCTTTATATCCGAAAATAATAATTTAGGGTATCATCTTTCCAAGGGCTCCATCTGAATTCACCCGCCGACATTCCCCTGCACTGCCACGCGCAACTTTTTCTCAACTGGCACAATTTAATTGGCTGCTGTCCTATTCAAACTGTAATCTCTTAATTGAAGAGACGATGCGCTGCACACTTTTTTTAATAGCATCATTTTTTATATCTGGGCTTGGGGAGGGTATCAAGTCAGTTCGAGTCAAAAGGCTCAAGTCCAAGTTAAGTCACGAGTCATTGGTGTTAAAGTCAAAGTCGAGTTGCAAGTCATCATATTTGTGACTCAAGTCTGACTCGAGTCCAAGTCATGTGACTCGAGTCCACACCTCTGGGAATCACCGCAGCTGTTCACCCCATGTTAGTGGGCAAATGGGCGTCGTTAAATAAAAACCCAACCTTCAGTTACCTATTGTGAAGCACGGACGTTCCAAACTCCGTTTAAGACGAGACTGACTTTATGACCAAAATTATCCTATGTACACTTTAGAGTCCATTTTGATACTAGAATAACTGTTTCTGACTCATATCGATGCAACATAAGCCGTTTTCAAAGGGATTTGTTACTTTTTAAAGGCAGACGCTCTTTAAAATGAGGAACAGACGTAAATGAATCACTTATAACATGAAATAAATTACATTTTGTGATTAAGTTGGTTAAAATCTGTCAAAATGCTGAATTTTGGCACTTCAGCAAGCCTTTATTCATATTAAAAACTCAGATTTATTGAATTCTCTATGTGGTTTATAATAAAGGGCACTTCATGTTCCAATGGTGGAACAAGCTCCCTCACGACGCCAGGACAGCGGAGTCAATCACCACCTTCCGTAGACACCTGAAACCCCACCTCTTTAAGGAATACCTGGGATAGGATAAAGTAATCCTTCTAAACCCCCCCCCCCTCAAAAAAGATATAGATGTACTATTGTAAGTGGTTGTTCCACTGGATATCATAAGGTGAATCCACCAATTTGTAAGTCGCTCTGGATAAGAGCGTCTGCTAAATGACGTAAATGTAAATGTAAATGTAATATAACAGGCTTTTAAAATTCAATATTGGTGCACAATTTCTACTTAAAATATCAAAGGGATGCAAAAGGCCCTCTTTTCGTGGAACGACCCAAATGGTATTGAGTGAGAGAAAAGGGCAAAGGTTAAAAGAGAAAGGGAAATTGAGCAGATAGAGAGAGGGGCCACTCAAAGGTCAAAGGCTAAAAGAGAAAGGGAGATTGAGCATGATAGAGAGAGGGTCACTGAAAGGTCAGGCTCACAGTGTGTGGAGTGTGTGTGATCACAGTTTTAGGTTTGTGAATAATTCAGTGTGTTTTGGACGGTCCCCCTGTGCTAACAATAACACTAACACTAACGGAGAGGGCCATTAAAAATCCATGTGGAGATCATTACAGGCACCCCCGTGCCCCTCGCCTCCCCGCTGAAAACTGCACTTCCCTGGGGCAACAGCAGCCCCCTCACCCCCTCTCGGAACACAGCAGGCCGCACCATGATCTCACTGCCACAGCCCATGCTCAGATTGGACTAAGGGTCAGAGGTTAGCCAAGCAAAGACTTGACCCACAGCACTAATGCACTTGTAACACTTTAAAACACTTTGGAGAGAGTTAAACAGAACAAGCTCTCAAGGATTACACAGAGGGGCTGCCGTCTAGTTCTCTCTCCTTTTCTCTTCCCCTCTTCTGAACTGCTCCTCAGACCAAGGCCGTTTTATTTCAAATCAAATCAAACTGAAACTCACTTTCTCTCTCTTCAGCATGCCAAGACATAGTCAAATCCTCCCTCAATCTTTACTATAGATTATGGTCACTGTTTTTGATTGTTTGTGAACTGGTATGTACGGTATACTGTACACAATACTTTCCCCACTCAAATGCATGTTTACAGTAAATAACAGAACTGACCCAGTGAGCAACATTTCACATGTCCATTCCCTTCCCTGACCCTCATTCTATCTGAGGACCCCAAGTGTTTCCGTGTCATCTGAAACCACTGGAGTGGACCGGGGCCGGGGCGCCTAACACACTGCCAGTCAGCAATTACCTCACATTTAAGGTCCCCCCTGAGCAGCAAATTGAATCACCTCAGGCTATCACTGGCTGTCTTGTCTCACTGCAGCATCGCTCAGTGGAGTAGTGTTCCACAGTTCCCCTTATAAAACACATCTACGACAGATCCAATTTAGATCAGCTGTAATCGGGTTGGGCTCAGAAACTCACTTTTCCATATATTTGTTTGGTAATACAGAGCTCTCTGCTCTCTGTAATGTGTATTGAGATGTGGAGCGGGAAGGAATAGGGAAGGAGAAAACAAAGGGTGTTTCTCAATGTGCATACTACCGTGCTCCACACTCCCATGCTCCAAGTGCATTCTCCGAGGACGTTCTCTTGAGTACGTTCTTGTGAGGACGAGAGCATGGAGAACGCATAAAACATTACATTTGAGAAGCCCTCACACTCCCCCTACTGTATTACCTCACGCTGCATTCCCCATTCACTGAACCGTATTCCAGCCACGACAATGGCAACAATAGAGACTAAACAAGATATACACAAAGCAAACGTTTTACTTCATAACTATCAGCTAGCTACTGTATATGTGAATAGTAATAATGTAGCTAACCAGATAGTATAACAGGCAAAAATGACGTAAAACCAATGTTATCCAAGGTAGACGTCCATTCTTCGTGGGTAGCTAACTAACAATTCTTTGTGGCAAAATGGCTAGCTAACAGTAGTAGCTAGCCAGTTAGCTCTATTGATTTACTATGGGCGTGCAATCTACGCACACTACCGTGGGAATTAAGGGCAGGTAACCATGCCAAAATTAACACAGCATGTATTTATTAACGTATCAGGTTAAAATGTTGTAGTTAGGCAACATATGAGAAGTGAATGGGCATCATTGAATTCCAAAGTCGGAGTGTATTTTCTCTCGCTTCTGCTCAGCCATTGATTTCAAGAAAATGTGTGTAATTTTTGACGTGGCTGCGTCATATTTGTTTGCATACTTTACGTTGAAGCATGCTTCGATATATGCTTCAAAATATGTACAAATGGGGACCGCATTCGAGAAGTGCCCTCCGTGCTCCGTTTCGCATACTTGCATAGATTTGGACTTATACTCAGACCCTCCCGTGCTCGGAGCATGGTAGTATGCATTTTGAGAAACACCCAAAGGATGGCCTTTGTTATTTAGACTAGAGTGCCATTGTGACTGACTATGTGAGCAATGTTTCCTTAATGGCATTCAATGGCATTCTATATGAGTAGGTGCCCTTACAAAAAAACAACATGAAAAAAATAATGTGAACACTTGTGAACAATTCAAGTGAGGTGAAACATGTTATTCTCCTCACATGTGAAAAGGTGGTGTTAACATATAAACTGAAAATGTAATACATGAGAAAATGTGATTTCACGTGAAATTTAAGCTCAACATGTGAAAATAGCTATTTCACATGTGAAACTGCAAATTTGCACGTTTTTTTTGTAAGGGTGGATTGCAGTTCAGTGAGATATCGAATCAACTCCACAGTCAACGTATATTAGTAGTTCCGTCAACTTGGCCTGAATGCAAGATGATGAGTGTAAGATTGCTGTTCTCCCTGTTCCTCATGTGGAAGTCCTCCAATGGAGGTCAGCGACATTTCCTGTTGGAGATGGGGTTTGGGGTCAGTTATAGAGTGGCAGCTGTCAACTACGCTGATGATTGATGTCCCTTTTACTATCTGAGTTGCCAGGACAACGGTCATATTTGTGTGTTGGGGGGTGCTGGTAGTGTGGAGTGTGTGGTTTGTGAGAAGGTCATTGGTGGAGTAGTGATCTGGAGCCAGCCACCACGGGGCTCTCAGCCTCATCTCAGCCTCCATGGGCAGTCCAACAGCACTGATAGATAGTGGGCATTATAATATGTTAAGTGCCCCCTTTGCCTCTGGTCAGGAACACTTAACATGGCCTGTGGTCACTAAACGGCGGGTGTATTGCCGGTAGCAAGGTAAAATATTCATTGTTGAGGAGTGGTGGTTTTCCTCTGCAGTAACCCTAAAAGCCTGGCCTGGTTTTTGGTGTTTTTAATCAGGCCCTAAAACCAGACCGCATAGGGACTCCCTTTTATTGGGCTGGACAGTAATGCATCTCTACAGTATGGGTTTAGTAACCTTATCACCATACCACTGGAACTCACTGACCATATCACCCACAATGCAGATGCAACTACCAAAGCACTAAGTGATAACAAATTCAACAGTATCTATTTATTTTATGTAATTTAATTGAGTATTTTACAGTATTTCACAACATATTTAGGGGAAGTATGTATTTTTATTTTAGAATATGGTCTAGGAAAACATTGTTGTTTATGACATACTTCATTGTGTCAAATTGGAATAGTAAGAAATAAAAGGTCCCAAACAGTCATTTTGATTCCCATGTAAAATAGCCTTTTGAGTGACTAAAACATCACCCATAATATTTTCCCAACATTATCTCGTATAAAACTAGCAGGAAGTCTGAAAAGGCAGGGAGCTCACCTTGATTGGCGGCTCTTTGAAAACACCTATGTCAAGCAACATGGACACAGTGAGCAGTGTTGCAGTGAGATCACCTCAAGTAAATTTGCTGATAAACAAAGCAACTCAAACATTGAAATTGCATGCACATGGGGACAAAGATCGTACTTTCTGGAGAAATGTCCTGTGTTCTGATGAAACAAAAATAGAACTGTTTGGCCATAATGACCATCGTTATGTTTGGAGGAAAAAGGGGGAGGCTTGCAAGCCGAAGAACACCATCCCAACCGTGAAACACGGGGGTGGCAGCATCATGTTGTGGGGGTGCTTTGCTGCAGGAGGGACTGATGTACTTCACAAAATAGATGGCATCACGAGGGAGGAAAATTATGTGGATATATTGAAGCAACATCTCAAGACATCAGTCAGGAAGTTAAAGCTTGGTCGCAAATGGGTCTTCCAAATGGAAAATGACCCCAAGCATACTTCCAATGTTGTGGCAAAATGGCTTAAGGACAACAAAGTCAAGGTATTGGAGTGGCCATCACAAAGCCCTGACCTCAATCCTGTAGAAAATGTGTGGGCAGAACTGAAAAAGCGTGTGTGAGAAAGGAGGCCTACAAACCTGACTCTGTTACACCAGCTCTGTCAGGAGGAATGGGCCAAAATTCACCCAATGTATTGTGGGAAGCTAGTGGAAGGCTACCCGAAACGTTTGACCCAAGTTAAACAATTTAAAGGCAATGCTACCAAATACTAATTGAGTGTATGTAAACTTCTGACCCACTGGATGAAAGAAATAAAAGCTGAAGTAAATAATTATCTCTACTATTATTCTGGCATTTCACATTCTTAAAATAAAATGGTGATCCTAACTGACCTAAGACAGGGAATTTTTACTAGGATTAAATGTCAGGAATTGTGAAACTGAGTTTAAATGTATTTGGCTAAGGTGTATGTAAACTTACGACTTCAACTGTATGTATATATATATATATATACACTACTGTTCAAAAGTTTGTGGTCACTTAGAAATGTCCTTGTTTTTGAAACTAAAGCAAATTTCTTGTCCATTAAAATAACATCAAATGTATCAGAAATACAGTGTAGACATTGTTAATGTTGTAAATGGAATATTTTATGGAATATCTACATAGGCGTACAGAGGCCCATTATCAGCAACCATCACCCCTGTGTTCCAGTGGCATGTTGTCTTAGCTAATCCAAGTTTATACTTTTAAAAGGCTAATTGATCATTAGAAAACCTGTTCACAATTATGTTAGCACAGCTGAAAACTGTTGTTCTGATTAAAGAAGCAATAAAATTGGCCTTCTTTAGACAAGTTGAGTATCTGGAGCATCAGCATTTGTGGGTTTCATTACAGGCTCAAAATGGCCAGAAACATAAACTTGGATTAGCTAACACAACATGCCATTGGAACACAAGAGTGGTGGTTGCTGATAATGGGCCTCTGTACACCTATGCAGATATTCCATAAAAAATAATCCGTTTCCAGCTAAAATAGTAATTTACAACATTAACAATGTCTACACTGTATTTCTGATCAATTTAATGTTATTTTAATTGACAAAAAATGTGCTTTTCTTTCCAAAACAAGGACATTTCTAAGTGACCCCAAACTTTTGAATGGTAGTGTTTATGATTACAGCTTTGCACACTCTTGGCATTCTCTCAACCAGCTTCATGAGGTAGTCACCTGGAATACATTTCAATTAACAGGTGTGCCTTCTTAAAAATTAATTTGTGGAATTTCTTTCCTTCTTAATGTGTTTGAGCCAATCAGTTGTGTTGTGACAAGTTAGGAGGGTATACAGAAGAAAGCCCTATTTGGTAAAAGACCAAGTCCATATTATGGCAAGAACAGTTCAAATAATTAAAGAGAAATGACAGTCCATCATTACTTTAAGACATGAAGGTCAGTCAATACGAAACATTTCAAGAACTTTGAAAGTTTCTTCAAGTGCAGTCGCAAAAATCATCAAGCACGTGGCGGTGCTTTGCTAGTGACACTGTCTGTGATTTATTTAGAATTCAAGGCACACTTAACCAGCATGGCTACCACAGCATTCTGCAGCGATACGCAATCCCATCTGGTTTGCGCTGCGATACACCATCCCATCTGGTTTGCGCTTAGTGGGACTATAATTTGTTTTTCTATAGGACAACGACCCAACACACCTCCAGGCTGTATAAGGGCTATTTTACCAAGAAGGAGAGTGATGGAGTGCTGCATCAGATGATCTGGCCTCCACAACCCCCCAACCTCAACCAAATTGAGATGGTTTGGGATGAGTCGGACGGCAGAGGGAAGGAAAAGCAGCCAACAAGTGCTCAGCGTATGTGGGAACTCCGTTAAGACTGTTGAAAAAGCATTCCAGATGAAGCTGGTTGAGAGAATGCCAAGAATGTGCAAAGCTCTCATCAAGGCAAAGGGTGGCAATTTGAAGAATCATAAATACGTTTAGGAATAAAAATACGAGTCACATAATAAGTTACATGGACTCACTCTGTGCAATAATAGTGTTTAACATTATTTTTTAATGACTTCCTCATCTCTGTACCCAACATATACAATTATCTGTACTTTTGTTTATCCCACCGGTAACTCTGTGTTGTTGTTTTTTGTCGCACTGCTTTTCTTTATCTCGGCCAGGTTGCAGTTGTAAATGTTCTCAACTGGCATACCTGTTAAATAAAGGTAATTTGTTTTAAAAATTATTTTTTTTTTTTAATTATAATAATAATACAAATCTGTAAGGTCCCTCAGTCGAGCAGTGAATGTCAAACACAGATTCAACCACAAAGACCAGCGAGGTGTTCCAATGCCTAGCAAAGAAGGGCACCTATTGGTAGATGGGTAAAAAAAAAGGAAGAATACTTTGAATATCCCTTTATTATTAATTACACATTGGATGGTGTATGGGGTGGCAGGTAGCCTAGTGGCTAGAGCGTTGGACTAGTAACTGAAAGGTTGCAAGATCAAATCCCTGAGCTGACAAGGTAAAAATCTGTCGTTCTGCCCCTAAACAAGGCAGTTAACCCACTGTTCCTAGGCTGTCATTGAAAATAAGAATTTGTTCTTAATAACTGACTTGCCTAATTAAATAAAGGTGAAATAATAAAATCAATACAGGCATCCTTCCTAACTCATTTCCTGGGGAGGAAGGAAATTGCTCAAGGATTTCACCATGAGGCCAATGGTGACTTTAAAACAGTTTGAGTTCAATGGCTGTGATAGGAGAAAACTGAGGATGAATCAACAATGTTGTAGTTACTCCACATTACTAACCTAAATGACAGAGTGAGTGAAAGAAGCCTGTACAGAATAACAATATTCTAAAACATGCATCCTGTTTGCAATAAGGCACTAAAGGTAAAACTGCAAAATATGTTGCAAAAAAATGAACTTTATGTCCTGAAACACAACACATTATTGAGTACCACTCTTCATATTTGTAAGCATGTTGGTGGCTGCATCATGTTATGGGTATGCTTGTCATCGGCAAAGACTAGGGAGTTTTTTTTTAAATAAAAATACATGGAATAGAGCTAAGCACAGGCAAAACCATAGAGGAAAACCTGGTTCAGTCTGTTTTCCAAAAGTCACTGGGATACAAATGTATCTTTCAGCATGACAGTAACCTAAAACGCAGGGCCAAAAATACACTGGAGTTGTTTACCAAGATGACATTTCATGTTCCTGAGTGGCCTCGTTACAGTTTTAACTTAAATCGGCTTGAAAATCTATAGTAAGACTTCAAAATGGCTATCTAGCAATGATCAACAACCAACTTGACAGAGCTTGAAGAATTGTTTTAAGAATAATTAGCAAATATTGTACAATCCAGCTGTGCAAAGCTCTTAGAGACTTACCCAGAAAGACCCACAGCTGAGAAAGACCCCCTCACTGCCAAATGTGATTCTAACATGACTCAGGGGTGTGAATGCTTATTTAAATGAGATATTTCTGTATTTCATTTCCAATAAATTTGAGGATTTTTTTTTTTTTAAACGTTTCCACTTTCTCATTATTGGGTATCATGTATAGATAGATGGTGAGAAAATTCAGGCAGTAACACAACAACATGTGGAATAAGTCATATGAATACTTTCTGAAGGGACTGCAACTAGCCAGTTACCAGCTAACACCAGACACAGATGAAAGCGGAAACCTTTAAGTATGTCTGCCTTAGCTGAATAGAGGAACACTCAAACTATATTTGCTGACATGCTGCAGTCAAATTTTGGCACCACTTTGGTAGTTCTACTTTCATCTGTTTTCATTAAAATATCATCTAATTGAATGAAAAACATGATTGTGAATGTTCTGTTTTTTTCACTTTTCTAAAGAAGCCTACATTTGATCTAGAAATCTAGACAATCAGATTTACAAAATCAATTACTCGGAGGGTTGCATGACCATTTTGGGGGAAATTCCTTAGAGCAAGAAAAGGGTCCTGGGAAAACCACTGAATGACTCATCCTCACCTATGGTGCATTCAGTTTGGGAGATGTTGTGCTGCAACCAGTAACCTTTATGGTGATGGTCACATGACAATGGGGGGCTTTCCATAAGACTTAACACCAAACCTGTCACCAAACCACAGGACATCAAAATGAACCTGAATGCTCTGCATGATTTTCAAGCAGAATGCATAGTATTGTCCCGATTAGGGCAGTGAGTGTCTATCATTAAATTGCTGGGTTATGACTGAATCAAACTGGAGTCATACATCAATAATTCATTTCAGTTGTGCCAGAACATCCGGAGCTGTGGTTCCTCGCACTCAGTGTGTTAGCCAGAAGCCTTGCAGCTTCTGCCTAGCTTCTGTTGGAACTTTAAAGATCTATAAATGACAAAGAAATCAAACAAAGACTGGTCCTCCATTTTCTTTTTTATGGGGTCAACAGAGGAGCTCCCACCTGTGGTTAGTCTGGTATTTAGCACATAAACGAAGAGACCTTTTCTCTGTTTCCTCTCTCTCTTCTCTCTTTTGCAAGCACATGCACATACACACTTCTCGCTCTTTATAATCCTGTATTAATGTGTTTGTTTCTGCGTCACCCCTGTTTTGGCTTAATCCGAGAATGGCTGGACTGTGGGTCTACACCCAGCTAGCACATAACATTCTGAGAACCGTATGTTTCTTAGAGCTTTTTGAGAGTGTGGTTGTCCTATGGTTATTTTGCATACAACCTTCCCACAAGGTTCTGGGAATGGTCCAGGATACCCAGCTAGCACATAACGTTCTGAGGACCATATGTTTCTTAGGTGGGAATGTCAGTACTTAGCATAACGTTTCCTTATGGTTCTATTAAAAGGTATGTTCTCAGAACATTAAGAAAACCTTCCATGAAACCACAAGAAAACATTAGCATGAGTAAGAATGTTATTTAAAAACATATGCATTCCATTCTCAGCGTCAACAGAACTCTCTCTATCCTCTATCTTGTTAAGTGTGTTCAGGTGTGTTGACTGCGACCACTAATTGGCCACACCTGATCTTAATGAGTGCTTGTTTCCTTTGAAATAGGGTCTGTTTGAATAAACTAAAATGAACAGCTTTGTATGAGTTGAAAAAACATGGCATGCTAGCCCCATCCTGGTGGTGCAGTGGACTAATTCCATGGATAGAGAACACAAGATTATAGGTTTGAATCTCACTGACGCCGTACCACAATAAAAAATAAATGTGTTTGCATGATTAATTAATGCTTAAATAAATAAATGTCCATGTGTCCTATCTGTGCTTGGAGTTCAAAACAGTTAACCTAAGCTAACAGTGTTATTAAAAGTATTTTGACGGGTAAATTCTATATATTAATAATGGCCCTTACAGCGTGAGTTCTTTTTGCATGCGGTACCAGAATTCCATGCTGCTGTTCGAGAATTTGATTGTTGCATTTTGCAGCTATTCTCTGCATCAAGACCGCATTGTCTGCTAGACTAGGCAGTAGGCGTGTATATGAGGTGATAATCTGTGAGGTGATAACATTTTATTTGCTTCGTGAATTGTCAAAAACTGTAAACTACATTTTAAGTCATCTGCTCCGGTTCTTGTATACACAGTAACAAGCACATCAAAGATTTGTAATATGCTGAAAAGTGGCCAAACTAAGTAGATTTTATTTGGGCAATGGGCACAGCCATCTTTGAATTTTATAGTGAATGGCATTCTGGGATTAGGGAGTTTTTCCTTGTCAAACATAAACAAACATGGCTGCCATCATAAAGAATTTACACGCTCATAACTTAGCTGACACGTATCTCTTTTCTGAACAATGTTACATTTCCCCCTTCTGCTCACCAGAGATGTGGTACGTTTTAAACAAGTCTGGCTGTTAGGTCGCTTATTTATGTTTAATTTTTTTGTCAGCGAAACCTGTTATTTAGACTGGTTTATGGAATGAGTTTGGCTGTGGATGTGTTCCATGTGATGCTCGGATGATGAAGTTCGCATTTATCTTTCACAATAAAAGGAGAAATTGAGGAATACAGTTGTGATGACCTTATAATCGTTTAGATGCTTTTCAGACAACACTGCTCTTTAGATGAGTTTGTTGCGTCATATGTAGGTAGACGTTCTGTTTCTACCGTTCCAATCACCTCATTTTTGATGGTACGCTGCAGGGACCACTCAACAATGATCACAAATATGTGATCGTACATGTCAAAAAGTTAATAAAACCTACCAGGAAAACTTTCAGGGAACCATAGTAAAACATTCTCAGAACCTCCTTGCAACCTAAAGATGTATGTTCCCACAACGTCCAAGGAACCAAATGTGCTAGCTGGGCACCGTGTCAGAGGACCACAGAACCCTACGAGGCACAGAGTGGTTTCCCCCTCAGCTCCTCTTTTTGGTTGCCTTGTAGGGAGAGCTAGACTGGTTGGTGGCATGATAGATCAGCCTGGTCACAGTGATGGAGGAGATGGGTTGAGGGAAACTAAGCTCTAGCCATGCTGTGGCAGGTGTGGCTAAGGGAGACTCACCGCTCTGGAGACGACAGCCACCCCATGCTGCTATCACATGATGAGACTCTTATACACACATCCACTGTGAAACTCATGTGCATCAAAATACAGCATAGCCAAAACAAGTTAACACAAATGTACAGCGAAGTTCAAAACAATACGGTATATGTAACGCATACTTCTTCAAGATTGACTACTAATACTTCTTTAAAATACAAAAGCATGGCTATGGGGGCTGAGCTTATGGAATGAGTAGTAAAGCCTGATTCTCTTTTGGTGGATATGTGTTCTTGAGAGACAGTCAAGGACATCCAGTAGATATGTTACTCGCCTCAATCACGGTCTGACGAGGAGAAAGGATATAGAACACAGAGAGATGGATAGAAATTGAAAGCAGAAACAAGCTCTCGGTATACACTGAAAAAAAGGAGATGCAGAGCGTTGGGATGAAATTCCATCTGTGTTTTAAAAGATACTTTCCCTCCATGAAACCCGGCACTGGCCAGACAACCGCGAGAACGCCAGGGCCAGGGAGCGACCGCCATGAGTTTGCAGTTACTTTGTGCTTACTTGCCGAATATTTGTTAATGATCAATTGTCATTAGCTTCTCTCTGCGATGCAGAAACCAAGACCAGACCATTAAAACCTCAACAGAGTCCATCTAACTGGGGGTCAGAACCTATTAAACCTCTATAACAGGCTGAATCCACAAAAACCTCTGAAGGAGGGAGGGAAGCCTGCCTGGGCTGCAGCCAGTAAAACCTCTATTGTTGTTGTCAGAATCCACCAAACCTGGCCGCTAGTACTGTAAGACTCCACTAAAGCCTCTCTGGTCAGATAACTTGTAAATGTCTCTTTGGAGCATGCCACCCTCTGAGAAGAGACAGAGTAAAAGTGAAGGGTGGAACGGTGGGCTGTCGTAGTCAAGTGAGACCTGCGCCACTGTTTCCATGGTAGCAGACGACAGTAACACAAGTCTCTGTGGTTCGCATATCTCTGGTTGGGTCCCTGCTATTGTTGTTGCTGATGTATGTATTTATGGCCCCAGACGCAGACAGAAAGATGTGATGCCTGTCCGTGTCCTTAGCACTTAGCACTGATGGCTGTAAGATATGGGGCTTTCACAGACTGGTGCGCTGCAGTGTGTGTGATATATTTTGATTGCAGACGAAATCAACAGCAGAAACTGCATCTAAAATGTGATGAGGTCAATAAGGAAGTGAATGAGTCTTAGTGCTTGGATGTAGACATCAGCAGACTGGTCATCTGTGTTGATCGGTGTAATCAATGCTCTTTCCCACGCCTGCAGACCATGTCCCTCCACTGGTACGGAGTGACATGAAACCACGTTGATTGCCATCAAAAAACCAATGACTTCCTCAGTCGCCTGCTTGCTTCCACTTCTGCGCCTGTAACCTGCCGTCGCCATGGTTCCTGGCCAGCGTTCGCGTGAGAGCTTCTCAGACAGTCGTCTGGGTTCCGTGGTCACAGGAAAGCGTCGGTCGCACTTCTAAACCGTTTTTCACTTCTGCTTTCGAGATTGGGGAAGGCTGGTGAAACAAACACACAATGAGCCGTCTGTGGTTTTCCACTCCCCGAACTATATCGCTGTCTGAACAAAACAAATAATATTAATGCTGATATGTACAGTGTGAAGTCAAATGTGATGATTCATGTCTAAGAGTGCTGTCTGCTGCCACCAATTACAAAGTGAAAACTCTAGAACAACCCCCAAAAAGTACAAATGATATCTGTTCAATTTGAACTTCCCCACTTAAAAAGTTGCAGAAATTATTATTAATGTCTAAGAGTGCTGTCTGCTGCCACCAATTACAAAGTGAAAACTCTAGAACAACCCTCAAAAAGTACAAATGATATCTGTTCAATTTGAACTTCCCCACTTAAAAAGTTGCCGAAATTATTATTTTGAACTTTTTTTCCTTCTTAAGATTGACTGGCATGACTGCAGTTCAATTATATTCTGAAATCATTTCCAGTCTCATCAGCGCTCATCGTCAGCTCTGATTACGGAAAGATACGTGGATATTGGATATTCTTCTACCACAGAATGACTGTCTACAGAAGCTTGTCACTGAGTCAGTCTGGAGGGATCACATCATAGTGTTTGGAACAGAATCTGTTTTACTCATTAGCATAATGGAAACATGCACCTAAGGACTGAGACATTCAGAAGACCACAAGTGATGGATGGAGTGATTCATCACCGCTCTCTCTCTCTCATCTCGCTGTTGACCGTTTGGTCTTTCAACGGTTATGTAAACCATGAGTCATCCAGCTATACTTGTCAGACAGTGAATAAATCCAAAAGTCGTCAGAAGCTCAATGAATCGCCAATGTAGCTAAATGGCTTTATGACACAAGACATGTTGGTCCAGTAATGTTTTTCTGTAGTTTTCTCAGCTGAAGGGTAAAGACAGGCTAGAATACGGATTGTAATATGTCTGATTCCTGTGAAACGTTGACCTCATGTTCAAATGTTGGTCACCTACAGTATGTGGCTGAGTACCACTGGGAGAGAAATGGGTAGAATCCCTCTGATGACCGTCTTACTAAGGGAAGAGGTCAGTACTGCACGCTGTGGCGAAGAGATGATTGAGAGCACAGCGAGAGACGATTGTGTGTGTGTGTGTGTGTGTGCGTGCGTGCGTGCGTGCTTGCGTGTTTGTGTTTGTGTCTGTATGGACGAATCCAAGAGGATATTGTATGACTGAGTGCATAAGTAGTATATAGTGAAAGGTCCATGCAACCATAAAGTGGCCTCTGGTCTTCAGCTGGAGTGAGAAAATACACAGCATGTCTGTTGCATGGTTTTTTCCTTCACAGAGTGTGGTCGAAAAGCAAGAAAGGAACACCATCCACTCATACAGGAACTGGTCTGCGGGCCGGGCCGGGGCAAAGCATTCTCATGCCAACCTCTGAATGCACAGATCAAACAAGCAGAAAGATGTATTCTCTATGAACCACAACGCAGAAGAGCGTACAGTAGAACACATACAGCAGTAGACCCATGGTGACACATTATTATAACGCAATGGTACAGTAGTGTACTGCACTATAACAAATAATATTATGGCAGGATACTTCACTAATAATGATAACAATAACGTAGTCAACTATGTATTTGACTAGTTAGCTCTCACCTGGTCATGAGCACCATACTGTTTTGTGTCTGTTTTATACCAAGGTCAACTGATGAAAGCCATGTTGCAATATGTTTGGCTGATCCCCAGTTTATTAGGCAACAGGCTGTATCATTGTCATACCCACATGAATCACAGTGACTGATATATCTGTGGAAGTCTAATGATTTGATGTTGCAGTGGGTTGCACAGGTTATGCTGTGGAAAGTCAATGTGTGTGAACCAGAGTATGTGTGAGTCTCTATGAGTTTAAGCAGGCTGAAGTTCAGTGAGTCAGATCATGAGCAGTGGTTTGTGTGGGGGTGAATGCAGACCTTTTGATACGTCTACATGACTCATCTGAGCAGAACCTGGCCAGGACTTCTGGGTAAGAGGGTTTCTAACCAACCCTGTGTGAAACTCAGAATCTCCACTTCAGATACATGTTGCCGTTATGGCATCCCATTGCAATTCCAATTCATTCCGTTGTGACGTAAAAAATGGTCATCTTCATATCGTCATATTAGCCTGTAAACTACTGTAGTTTAATAGACCCACTATGGGGAATTCATGTCTTTAGATATTGTGCCTTGGTGTATGCCCACAAACCCTGCCTGGGCCCAGCACTCATTCATCTCTGGCATCTGTCGCCATCAGTGGTGGCTCCTCTACCAGAGCAAAGCCCACAGGAAAAACAGACAGGGGCCCTTTAAACCTCCTACTTACACCAGTAGTTAGCTTCGTAGTGATTCTACAACAACAACAATGCAGCACCAATATTATTATAGTAGCAGATTACAATATGGTTCCAGTGTTCCAGTGTGGGTCCTCAGGACCCCTTGACAGTGTTTGGTCCTATATGGGACGTCAGTTTGTTTCTGTAATGTTTGCATCGTGTTGTGTCTGTAAAGCCGGTGGTAATACAATAGCTTCACTTCAGAATGGAATCCTGCATATTGAGGAGGCCTTCAGGACTGACATTTAGAAGCCAGTTTTAGAGCACTCTTGTTCTAATGTAGCTACATGCTTAACAGCACATACAAACACACACACACACACACACACACACACACACACACACACACACACACACACACACACACACACACACACACACACACACACACACACACGCACACACACACACACACACACACGCACACACACACACACACACACACACACACACACACACACACACCATTGGCGGAAACCAAACCTCAGAGTCTTGTCACGAAAGCCTCTTGTCTGACAGGCAGGTGATGTGGAATGGTGCTTAGGGTACACTGCAAGCATTCTGTTACTGCCATACACACGCACCAAAAAAGGTTAAGCAGAAAAACAAAAAGAGACAGTTCCCTCTGGGTTGTCTACAGAGCAGTGAAGCCGAGCAGCCAGCAAGCCACTGACCGCAACCACAAGCCCCAGTATGTCAGCAAGCACCTGGCTACAATCTCTCCCAGACAGACACACATGCGACATACTGCACGCAAGTTGCACAATTTGGCTCTTTCCTGAAATTATGAGGAAGAAGATGCACCAAGCACCTGCTGCCAGCAAGGCATGAGCATGAGGCATTTGAGAATGAAGTGCTGCATGGATTGTCGTGGCTGTGCTCCAATTCGTGTGTGTGCGTGTCAGCGAGTGTGTCAGTGGAACCCACCGGCTTGTAGGCCTATTTAAAGCAGTGAGCGTGGGAAACTACCCTAAACATGATGCTTGAAGTTAGAAGTGTTGTGAAGCACATTACCCTGCATGCTCTGTTGCTTAAATGTACATACAGTATATCTGTTCCTTATCAAAGTTTACATTAACAATTTAGGTGCTATTTTGATAAGCTGAATAGGTGCTTCACACACACACACACACACACACACACACACACACACACACACACACACACACACACACACACACACACACACACACACACACACACACACACACACACACACACACACACACACACACACACACACACACACACACCTAACTGTATAACCCCTAACCTAACCCTAACTCTAACCCTTACCCTAACCTTAACCCTAACCTTAACCCCAAAACCTAACCTTAACCCTAAACCTAACCCTAGCTCCTAACCTAATTCTAACCCTAACTCTAACCTTAACCCTAAACCCCCTAGAAAAAACAATGTCCCCACAAGTATAGTTAAACACACACACACACGCACACACACACACACACACACACACACACACACACACACACACACACACACACACACACACACACACACACACACACACACACACACACACACACACACACAGAGAGAGAGAGAGAACTCTAAGGAAAGAGTTTGGGCAGACAGATAGGATTTGGGCAGAGATTCAGAGGAAGCGTTGTACTTTGGTAGCGTGGAGATAAGAAAGGACAGAGGCCCACACATCAATGCTAGGCACGGTAGACCCCTTCCTTATTGTTTATATCTAGATTTTGATATGTAGGTTTTCTGTTGTCCCATATGCCCTACAAACCATAAACCCCACCACCAATACCCACGTGATTTTGTCATCAGTTAAATGAAACAAACTCAGAAACCATTATCTTTGCTACTGCCCATGCAATAACTGTGTCTGATATTAATACTGTATAGTAAACAGTAGCAAACAGTCTCGAAGGTGTGAATTTCAGTCTTGGTCTGTACTGTACAACCCACTACAGCACTGAAGACCTAGGTGTTAAAACCACACTCACACTCAGTGCTGTCTCCTTTTCCTGTAAAGCAGTTGCAGTTAGACACACTAAAACACAAGGGACCTGTCAATCACTACAGTACTGTATGTCTCAAGGTCAATGGTAAACTGTTACCCCTTCTTCCTTTTTACATTGTGCTCCTATGTCCCGGCTAATCCCTTCTACCAGCCCCCAGCCCCCACCAGCCCCTCGTTGACTGACAGATCATAGTCAGTCCAGTCCTCTCCCAGAGCTCCCTGACACCCAGAGATCCCATCCACTTCAAACAGTCGTCTGAGGAGGAAAGGCATTAGGGGCCATCTCAAGGCGGTATTTGACACCCGGCAAAGTGTTTATGTCTCTAAGTTGAAAAAGAGAGGTGGAGGGAGGTGGTTTCTCTACACTGTTCCAACACCATGCGTACATGTATACATCTGAGCACCCCATCCGTCCAGGGGGGTTGGAACGCATTAGAGGCCAAGTGAAAACCTGCCCTGAGTGGTCTTCATTAGGGGCTGGCCCTGCCTCTCTCTACCTCCTACCTCTCTTCCTCCTCCAGGGTCACAAAGGCAGCGCTGTCTCCCATGCAGAATAAAAGACAGCCGAGGTCCATACATCAGCCTCACCGTCTGGAACTACAAGCAATGAGGGACCGTATGAGCCAGGGGATTCAGGATCGCACAAATCTATATCAAGGTTGACAAAGAGCGATGAGCTCCAATATTACAGAGCAGAGTAGATGAATAGAGAGAGAGAGAGAGAGAGAGAGAGAGAGAGAGAGAGAGAGAGAGAGAAAAAACCATACAGGGGGTATTAGAAATATGAGTCTGGGGAGTTGAAAGCCCTCAAAGAGCCGTTAGGGGCCATAGAGCGCCCCGTGTCACCATCACCTCATAAAACATCCTAATGGACGCTGCTCTCATTTGTCAGAGAGAGAGAGAAATGAAAGAGAGAGAGAAAGAGAGAGAGTGTGAGGGGGTGAAAGTGAGAGCGACATTCAGAGAACAACCAGTCATATTGTTGGTTCTCAAATGGGTGCACGTCCCCTGATCTTAGGGTTCAATCACAAAAACACAAATGTGCATACGTACACACACACACACACACACACACACACACACACACACACACACACACACACACACACAGTGCATTCGGAAATTATTCAGACCTCTTGACTATTTCCACATTTTGTTATGTTACAGCCTTATTCTAAAATGTATAATATAGTTTTTTCCCCTCATCAATCTACACACAATACCCCATAATGACAAAGCAAAAACAGGTTTTTAGAAATGTATCACATTTACATAAGTATTCAGACCTTTTGCTCAGTACTTTGTTGAAGCACCTTTGCCAGCGATTACAGCCTCCAGTCTTCTTGGGTACGACGCTACAAGCTTGGCACACCTGTATTTGGGGAGTTTCTCTCATTCCTCTCTGCAGATCCTCTCAAGCTCTGTCAGGCAGGATGGGGAGCGTCGCAGCACAGCTATTTTCAGGACTCTCTAGAGTTGTTCGATTAGGTTCAAGTCCAGGCTCTGGCTGGACCACTTAAGAACATTCAGAGGCTTGTACCAAAGCCAGTCCTGTGCTGTCTTGGCTGTGTGCTTAGGGTCATTGTCCTGTTGTAAGGTATATCTTCGCCCCAGTCTGAGGTCCTGGAGCTGGTTTTCATCAAGGATCTCTCTTTACTTAGCCCACTGTTCCCCGATAGGCTGTCATTGTAAATAAGAATTTGTTCTTAACTGACTTGTCGAGTTTAGGGATGGAATAAGAATATGTACATATAAATATATGGATGAGTGATAACTGAGCAGCATAGGCAAGATGGTATAGAATACAGTATATGAGATGAGTAATGCAAGATATCTAAACATTATTAAAGTGACTAGTGATCCATTTATTAAAGTGGCCAATGATTTTGAGTCTGTATGTAGGCAGCAGCCTCTCTGTGTTAGTGATGGCTGTTTAACAGTTCTGATGGCCTTGAGATGGAAACTGTTTTTCAGTCTCTCGGTCCCAGCTTTGATGCACCTGTACTGACCTCGCCTTCTGGATGATAGCGGGGTGAACAAGCAGTGGCTCGGGTGGTTGCTGTCCTTGATGATCTTTTTGGCCTTCCTGTGACATCGAGTGCTGTAGGTATCCTGGAGGGCAGGTAGTCTCCCTCCGGTGATGTCTTGTGCAGACTGCACCACCCTCTGGAGAGCCTTGCGGTTGTGGGAGGTGCAGTTGCCGTACCAGGCGTTGATACAGCCCGACAGGATGCTCTCAATTGTGCATCTGTAAAGATTTTTGAGGGTTTTAGGTGACAAGCCAAATTTATTCAGTGTCCTAAGGTTGAAGAGGCGCTGTTATGCCTTCTTCACCACACTGTCTGTGTGGGTGGACCATTTCAGTTTGTCCGTGATATATACGCCGAGGAACTTAAAACTTTCCACCTTCTCCACTGCTGTCCCTTCGATGTGGATAGCGGGGTGCTCCCTCTGCTGTTTCCTGAAGTCCACGATCATCTCTTTTGTTTTGTTGACGTTGAGTGAGAGGATGTTTTCCTGACACCACACTCCGAGTGCCCTCACCTCCTCCCTGTAGGCTGTCTCGTCGTTGTTGGTAATTAAGCCCACTACTGTTGTGTGGTCTGAAAACTTGATGATTGAGTTGGAGGCGTGTATGGCCACGCAGTCATGGGAGAACAGAGAGTACAGGAGGGGGCTGAGCACACACCCTTGTGGGGCCCCAGTGTTAAGGATCAGCGAAGTGGAGATGTTGTTTCCTACCTTCACCACCTGGGGGATGCCCGTCAGAAAGTCCAGGACCCAACTGCGCAGGGCGGGGTTGAGACCCAGGGACTCAAGCTTAATGATGAGCTTGGAGGGTACTATGGTGTTCAATGCTGAGCATTCTTACATATGTATTCCTCTTGTCTAGATGGGATAGGGCAGTGTGCAGTGTGATGGCGATTGCATCGTCTGTGGACCTATTGGGGCAGTATGCAAATTGAAGTGGGTCTATGGTGGCAGGTAAGGTGGAGGAGATATGATCCTTGACTAGTCTCTCAAAGCACTTCATGATGACAGAAGTGAGTGCTACGGGGCGATAGTCATTTAGTTCAGTTATCTTTGCCTTCTTGGGTACAGGAACAATGGTGGCCATATTGAAGCATGTGGGGACAGCAGACTGGGATAGGGAGAGATTGAATATGTCTGTTAACACACCAGCCAGCTGGTCTGCGCATGCTCTGAGGACGCGGCTAGGGATGTTGTCTGGGACGGCAGCCTTGCGAGGGTTAACACGTTTAAATATCTTACTCACATCGGCCACGGAGAAGGAGAGGGGGGGCCCGCAGTCCTTGGTAGCCATGTCGGTGGCACTGTATTATCCTCAAAGCGGGCAAAGAAGGTGTTTAGTTTGTCTGGAAGCAAGACGTCGGTGTCCGTTTTCTTTTTGTAGTCCATAATTGCCTGTAGACCCGAGCCACATACGTCTCGTGTCCGAGCAGTTGAATTGTGACTCCCCTTTGTCCCTATACGGACATTTCGCTTGTTTGATTGCCTTGCGGAGGGAATAACTCCACTGTTTATATTCGGCCATACTCCCAGTTACCTTTCCATGGTTAAATGCAGTGGTTCGCGCTTTCAGTTTTGTACAAATACCGCCATCTATCCACAGTTTCTGGTTAGGGTAGGTTTTAATAGTCACAGTGGGTACAACATCTCCAATGCACTTCCTTATAAACTCACTCACGGAATCAGCGTATAAATCAATGTTATTTTCTGAGGCTGCCCGGAACATTTCCCAGTCCACTTGATCAAAACAATCTTCAATTCCGATTGGTCAGACCAGCGTTGAATAGTTCTAGTCACGGGTACATCCTGTTTGAGTTTCTGCCTATAGGACGGTAGGAGCAAAATGGAGTCATGGTTGGATTTCCCGAAGGGAGGGCGGGGTGGGCTTTGTATGCATCGTGGAAGTTAGAGTAGGAGTGATCTAGTGTATTCCCCACACGAGTGTTTGGCCGGCAGGGATGTCCTTGTGCCATTGTGCTCTAGGACTCCTGTGGCGCATGCACACTGACACGGTCACCAGGTGTACGTTGTTTCCTCCGACACATTGGTGTGGCTGGCTTCCGGGTAAAGCAGGCATTGTGTCAAGAAGCAGTGTGGCTTGGTTGGGTCATGTTTCGGAGGACGCAAGGCCCCCTTTAAGTCTATCAAAAGTGTGCAAGTTTGAACATGTGTCCATTAGGCCTATGGATGTTTTTGTTTTATCCGCATAAATTAGATTGAGCAATAAAAGCCCCACTTTTATTCCATAGGCTGGGATCTGCACTGTGCAGCTGTTGCGAGAGCGCATTTTTCACTGGCTGTCCACTGGTTTCAAAAACAATGATGGATAGGCAGCTTAAACTTCTTGAATTCAACCATTATTGGGTTCAAATATATATTTAGATTTGTGAACAGCCATGCAGAACAACCACAATCCGTAAGGCGCAAATAGGTAAATGCGAGAGCAGCAGTGTGATTCACATCAATGCGTGATATCAATAATAAGTGATATCCGTATCGCCGTAGACTACACCGCTGATGTCATCCTTACCTCCAAGCTTTTATTCAAGTTGGATAATCTTTGGATACCGACAGCAGTTGCACTATTGGAAGACATAGTTTGGACTGTAGCCTACAAAAGCTTCTTCCTTGCTCTTTTCCCACGATTGATCAAACATATGTGGTGTGTCATCATAGTTGTCTCTGACTTGTGGTCAGACTCACTCAGGTGGAACAAACTTAAACTTGCGCCTTTTTTCAATGCTCATTTGAATGTCATTGAGAAAAAAGAGAAGTGTCAACAACAAAAAATTTCGCAAACATCCTTTCTGAATTTAAAAGTAATCCCTAAAGGAATCGTCACATTTTTCTGAAGTATATGTAATATGATTACAATATTTTAGCTGGTATTATAACGGATTACAGTCACCATTTCTTTGTAATCCCTTACAATGAAGGGGAGTCCTCATTTCTGTTGAAACCTCAAACAACATTATCATTCTGGGTTATCACTTCCAAAGGTGTGAGTTTCGACATTGTATACTGTGGACTTTCTCACAAAGCAAAATGCATCCCATTTAGACTATAGACTCAACATGTGCAGCTGTAGACCAGTCTATGAACACCGCTCCTGGACTAGAAGAATGTTTATCATTTCAAAGCACAATAACGCAATAATACTCCTCAACCCTGCTGAATACTCATTTAAATAAGGTATCTGTTTTTATTTGCATTATGTCAGAAAATCAGTTTTTGCTTTGTTATTATGGGGTATTGTGTGTAGATTGATGAGCAAAATGTTTTATTTAATCTATTTTAGAATAAGGCTGTAACGTAACAAAATGTGGAAAAGGGAAGGGGTCTATATACCTTACCGAATGCACAATACATCTGAGTCCCTCCACCAGTTGTAGGTCAGTAAAACCATCCTGAGTACAGAGATGAGTGTGGTGACACAGTTCTGACAGGTGGGGTGGGGGGGGGCTGTCCTAAAAGTAGGTCATGCCCACATACTCTACCACAGAACACACACTCTGCCATAGAACACACACTCTACCATAGAACACACACTCTACCATAGAACACACACTCTACCACAGAACACACTCTACCACAGAACACACACTCTACCATAGAACACACACTCTACCATAGAACACACACTCTACCATAGAACACACACTCTGCCACAGAACACACACTCTACCATAGAACACACACTCTACCATAGAACACACACTACCACAGAACACACACTACCACAGAACACACAATCTACAATAGAACACACACTCTGCCATAGAACACACACTCTACCATAGAACACACACTCTGCCATATAACACACACTCTACCAGAGAACACACACTCTGCCATAGAACACACACTCTGCCATAAAACACACACTCTACCACAGAACACACACTCTACCATAGAACACACACTCTACCACAGAACACACACTCTACCACAGAACACACACTCTGCCATAGAACACATACTCTACCATAGAACACACACTCTACCACAAAACACACACTCTGCCATAGAACACACACTCTGCCATAGAACACACACTCTACCACAAAACACTCACTCTACCACAGAACACACACTCTACCATAGAACACACACTCTACAATAGAACACACACTCTGCCATAGAACACACACTCTACCATAGAACACACACTCTGCCATAGAACACACACTCTACCACAGAACACACACTCTACCACAGAACACACACTCTACCACAGAACGCACACTCTATAGTGGAAAACAGATCCAGAGAAGTTTGACCATTGTGGTGACAACATGACTCACCTTTCTGAGAAACAAAAGAAAGAAGTACCAAAACACCTTTCCTCTGAACAGCTACATTATCGAAAATGCTGCTTTTTCTTTTCATGTCAATGCATGTGGGTGCGACAACAACAACAAAAAAGATGCTAAACAATTTTTCTTTAGAATCAGAGAGGGATTGCAATATCTAAAATATGCTCAGGGTAGGCTATGCTAAATGCACACAGTGCCTGTGATTTTTAAACTGTTTCTACATAGCAAAACATGTATTTTTCTGTATGTCTGTTCTCCAAATCAAACCATGTGCAGTGCAGGGAGAGTTAGGGTGGCTCAGGGTAAGGCAGAGACAGGCCTGGTTTTAATAGTGAGAAAACATCAGTGGTCCTGTAACAGAGACCTACAGACGATTAAGCGTTATTGTGCTTTGAAATGATAAACATTCTGCTAGTCCAGGAGCGGTGTTCATAGACTGGTCTACAGCTGCACATGTTGAGTCTATAGTCTAAATGGGATGCATTTTGCTTTGTGAGAAAGTCCACTGTAAATGAGCTAATGGTTTGTTTATGTGTGATGGAAAGCTCCTGTATACAATGTCGAAACGCACACCTTTGGAAGTGACAACCCAGAATGATAATTGTGTTTGAGGTTTCAAAAGAAATGAGGACTCCCTGCAATAAGAGAAAAAGACAAAAGCCAACTGCCTCCACTTGAAACTGGGAGGAGAAACTGATTCTCTCTAAGACGCACACACACACACACACACACACACACACACACACACACACACACACACACACACACACACACACACACACACACGCGAGCTGTGTGTGCAGTGGCCCTTGGCACATAGCTACATGCAATGCCCCTGCAACAGTTTCCTGGTGTCATCACCTCTCTATCTTTCTCACAGACGCTGGTACAATGATCCTCTCACACCCGCTGTCTTCTTATCAGCCCTGCCTGAGTCTGAACCACTATCAGATCTCTGCTGAGAGATGGAGAAACTGCCAACCAACTGATTATGCTGTTTGTTTACACATGTTGTATAACCCACATCCACATCACATCTAATAAAGGGAATTAAGGCAGTGTAGTATTCCGGAGTGGGCTGCAAGTTTAAAGAACGACAGGTTATTCCCAGAGGATTTAGAATGATGGGTATTAGACTATATAAACTCAGCAAAAAAAAGAAACGCCCCTTTTTCAGGACCCTGTCTTTCAAAGATAATTCGTAAAAATCCAAATAACTTCACAGATCTTCATTGTAAAGGGTTTAAACACTGTTTCCCATGCTTGTTCAACAAACCATAAACAATTAATGAACATGCACCTGTGGAACGGTCGTTAAAAGACACTAACAGCTTACAGACGGTAGGCAATTAAGGTCACAGTTATGAAAACTTAGGACACTAAAGAAGCCTTTCTACTGACTCTGAAAAACACCAAAAGAAAGATACCCAGGGTCCCTGCTCATCTGCGTGAACGTGCCTTAGGCATGCTGCAAGGAGGCATGAGGACTGCAGATGTGGCCAGGGCAATAAATTGCAATGTCCGTACTGTGAGACGCTTAAGACAGCACTACAGGGAGACAGGACGGACAGCTGATCGTCCAAACAGTGGCAGACCATGTGTAACAACACCTGCACAGGATCGTTACATCTGAACATCACACCTGCGGGACAGGTACAGGATGGCAACAACAACTGCCCGAGTTACACCAGGAACGAACAATCCCTCCATCAGTGCTCAGACTGTCCGCAATAGGCTGAGAGAGGCTGAACTGAGGGCTTGTAGGCCTGTTGTAAGGCAGGTCTTCACCAGACATCACCGGCAACAACGTCGCCTATGGGCACAAACCCACCGTCGCTGGACCAGACAGGACTGGCAAAAAATGCTCTTCACTGACGAATCGTGGTTTTGTCTCACCAGGGGTGATGGTCGGATTCGCGTTTATGGTCAAAGGAATGAATGTTACACCGAGGCCTGTACTCTGGAGTGGGATCGATTTGGAGGTGGAGGATCCGTCATGGTCTGGGGCGGTATGTCACAGCATCATCGGACTGAGCTTGTTGTCATTGCAGGCAATCTCAATGCTGTGCATTACAGGGTAGACATCCTCCTCCCTCATGTGGTACCCTTCCTGCAGGCTCATCCTAACATGACCCTCCAGCATGACAATGCCACCAGCCATACTGCTCGTTCTGTGCGTGATTTCCTGCAAGACAGGAATGTCAGTGTTCTGCCATGTCCAGCGAAGAGCCCGGATCTCAATCCCATTGAGCACATCTGGGACATGTTGGATCGGAGGGTGAGGGCTAGGGCCATTCCCCCCAGAAATGTCCAGGAACTTGCAGGTGCCTTTGTGGAAGTGTGGGGTAACATCTCACAGCAAGAACGGGCTATTCTGGTGCAGACCATGAGGAGGAGATGCACTGCAGTACTTAATGCAGCTGGTGGCCACACCAGATACTGACTGTTACTTTTGATTTTGACCCCCCTTTGTTCAGGGACACATTATTCCATTTCTGTTAGTCACATGTCTGTGGAACTTGTTCAGTTTATGTCTCAGTTGGTGAATCTTGTTATGGTCATACAAATATTTACACATGTTAAGTTTGCTGAAAATAAACGCAGTTGACAGTGAGAAGACGTTTCTTTTTTTGCTGAGTTTAGGTATATGGGCGATTCCAGCGTTATGGACATTACATTCCACGCAAATTCACAACTTTAATGTCTTACAGAATGGACCCTTTACTCAGTACTTTGTTGAAGCACCTTTGGCAGAGATTACAGCCTCCAGTCTTATTGGGTGTGACGCTACAAGCTTGGCACACATGTATTTGGGGAGTTTCTCCCATTCTTCTCTGCAGATCCTCTCAAGCTCTGTAAGGTTAGATGTGGAGCGCCGGTGCACAGCTATTTTCAGGACTCTCCGGGGTTGTTAGATCGGGTTCACGTCCGGGCTCTGGCTGGACCTCTTAAGGACATTCAGAGGCTTGTGCCGAAGCCGCTCCTGCGTTGTCTTGGCTGTGTACTTAGGGTCGTTGTCCTGTTGGAAGGTATACCTTCGCCCCAGTCTGAGGTCTTGAGCGCTCTGGAGCAGGTTTTCATCAAGGATCTCTCTTTACTTTGCTCCGTTCACCTTTCCCTCGATCCTTGTCTCCCAGTCCCTGCTGCTGAAAAACATCCCCACAGCATGATGCTGCTACCACCATGCTTCACCGTAGGGATGGCTTCCAGGTTTCTTCCAGAAGTGATGCTTGGCATTCAGGCCAAAGAGTTCAATCTTGGTGTCATCAGACCAGAGAATCTTGTTTCACATGGTCGGAGAGTCTTTAAGTGTCTCTTGGCAAGCTCCAAGCGGGCTGTCATCTGCCTTTTACTGAGAAGTGTCTTCCGTCTGGCCACTCTACCATAAAGGCCTGATTGGTGGAGTGCTGCAAAGATGGTTGTCCTTCTGGAAGGTTCTCCCATCTCCACAGAGGAACTCTGGTGCTCTGTCAGAGTGACCATCAGGTTCTTGGTCCCCTCCCTGACCAAGGCCCTTCTCCCCCGATTGGTCAGTTTGGCCGGGCGGCCAGCTATAAGAAGAGTCTTGGAGGTTCCAAACTTCTTTGATTTAAGAATGATGGAGGCCACTGTGTTCCTGGGAACCTTCAATGCTGCATACATTTTTTGGTACACTCCTAGATCTGTGCCTCGACACAATCCTGTCTCGGATCTCCACGGACAATTCCTTCGACCTCATGGCTTATTTTTTGGTCTGACATACACTGTCAAATGTGGAACCTTGTATAAACAGGTGTGTGCCTTTCCAAATCATGTCCAATCAATTTAATTTACCACAGGTTGACTTCAATCAAGTTGTATAAACATCTTAAAGATGATCAATGGAAACAGGATGCACCTGAGCTCAATTTCGAGTCTCATAACATAGGGTCTGAATACCAGGGTTGGGTAGGTTACTTTCTAATTGTAATCTGTTACAGTTACTAGTTACCTGTCCAAAATTGTAATCAGTAACGTAACTTTTGGATTACACAAACTCAGTAACGTAATCTGATTTAATTGAGTTACTTTAGATGACTTTCCCCTTAAGAGGCATTAGAAAAAGACAAAAATGTATGCTACCAATTGAACGACATCTATTGCAGGATAAATCAATGTTAAAGTTTACATAGCTGGCCATATATGGATGTTACATTTTCCTTTATGGGTTGGTTATGTAGGCTTCTTCTAACCCATCGCTTTCTACTACATATAATAAGACGATTAAAGTATATCTTTACATTAAAAACCAAAGTATATCAGAATTCCAATCAATGTTATACCCCTTGATCTTCAAGAATAGGACTTTGAAATATGGAAGTATAGATTAGCCAAATTGTGTTACCTGAGCATAACCCCAAAACTAAGGACTTATTAGCTAACCCTACTCTGTTGTTTATGGTTTGTTGTCATGGAGGACTGATTGGGTTCACTGATTTGAGTTGAAAAATAAATGCTGCGCTCATGGAATGGAATGCTCTGAGCACTACCTAAAAGTGATATTTACACGTGAAAAATGAATGCCATATACTGCATTTGCTATAGGCCTATTGTTTACCTTTTTGTTGGTGACACTGATATCTTGATAATATGCAGCTGTTTAAAGAGCAAATCCACAAATGAAACAATAACACAATCATCGCCCCGTCTCTGTTTGGCAAAAAGGTGAGGGATGGACATGGAGAAATGTAACCACTAAATGTAACCACTAACGGATTACAGTTACCATTTCTTTGTAATCCCTTACAATGAAGGGGAGTCCTCATTTCTGTTGAAACCTCAAACACCATTATCATTCTGGGTTGTCACTTCCAAAGGTGTGAGTTTCGACATTGTATACAGTGGACTTTCTCACAAAACAAAATGCATCCCATTTAGACTATAGACTCAACATGTGCAGCTGTAGACCAGTCTATGAACACCGCTCCTGGACTAGCAGAATGTTTATCATTTCAAAGCACAATAACGCAATAATACTCCTCAACCCTGCTGAATACTCATTTAAATAAGGTATCTGTTTTTATTTGCATAAATGTCAAAAAATATGTTTTTGCTTTGTTATTATGGGATATTGTGTGTAGATTGATGCGCTAAAAGTTTTATTTAATCTATTTTAGAATAAGGCTGTAACGCAACAAAATGTGGAAAAGGGAAGGGGTCTGAATACCTTACCGAATGCACAATACATCTGAGTCCCTCCACCAGTTGTAGGTCAGTAAAACCATCCTAAAAGCAGGTCGTGCCCACACACTCTACCATAGAACACACACTCTACCATAGAACACACACTCTACCATAGAACACACACTCTACCACAGAACACACACTCTACCACAGAACACACTCTACCATAGAACACACACTCTACCATAGAACACACACTCTACCATAGAACACACACTCTACCACAGAACACACACTCTACCACAGAACACACACTCTACCATAGAACACACACTCTGCCATAGAACACACACTCTACCATAGAACACACACTCTACCATAGAACACACACTCTACCATAGAACACACACTCTACCATAGAACACACACTCTGCCACAGAACACACACTCTGCCATAGAACACACACTCTGCCATAGAACACACACTCTACCATAGAACACACACTCTACCATAGAAAACACACTCTGCCATAGAACACACACTCTGCCATAGAACACACTCTACCATAGAACACACACTCTACCATAGAACACACACTCTACCATAGCACACACACTCTACCATAGAACACAAACTCTGCCATAGAACACACACTCTACCACAAAACACACACTCTACCACAGAACACACACTCTACCACAGAACACACACTCTACCATAGAACACACACTCTACCATAGAACACACACTCTACCACAGAACACACATTCTACCACAGAACACACACTCTACCATAGAACACACACTCTACCATAGAACACACACTCTACCATAGAACACACACTCTACCACAAAACACACACTCTACCACAGAACACACATTCTACCACAGAACACACACTCTGCCACAGAACACACACTCTACCACAAAACACACACTCTGCCAAAGAACACACACTCTGCCATAGAACACACACTCTACCACAAAACACACACTCTACCACAGAACACACACTCTATAGTGGAAAACAGATCCAGAGAAGTTTGACCATTGTGGTGACAACATGACTCACCTTTCTGAGAAACAAAAGAAAGAAGTACCAAAACACCTTTCCTCTGAACAGCTACATTATCGAAAATGCTGCTTTTTCTTTTCATGTCAATGCATGTGGGTGCGACAACAACAACAAAAAAGATGCTAAACAATTTTTCTTTAGAATCAGAGAGTGATTGCAATATCTAAAATATGCTCAGGGTAGGCTATGCTAAATGCACACAGTGCCTGTGATTTTTAAACTGTTTCTACATAGCAAAACATGTATTTTTCTGTATGTCTGTTCTCCAAATCAAACCATGTGCAGTGCAGGGAGAGTTAGGGTGGCTCAGGGTAAGGCAGGGACAGGCCTGGTTTTAATAGTGAGAAAACATCAGTGGTCCTGTAACAGAGACCTACAGACGATTAAGCGTTATTGTGCTTTGAAATGATAAACATTCTGCTAGTCCAGGAGCGGTGTTCATAGACTGGTCTACAGCTGCACATGTTGAGTCTATAGTCTAAATGGGATGCATTTTGCTTTGTGAGAAAGTCCACTGTATACAATGTCGAAACGCACACTTTTGGAAGTGACAACCCAGAATGATAATTGTGTTTGAGGTTTCAACAGAAATGAGGACTCCCTGCATTAAAAGAGAAAAAGACAAAAGCCAACTGCCTCCACTTGAAACTGGGAGGAGAAACTGATTCTCTCTAAGAAGCACACACACACACACACACACACACACACACACACACACACACACACACACACACACACACACAGTCAACTTAGTGAATGTAAACTTCTGACCCACTGAATTTGTGATACAGTGAATTATAAGTGAAATAATCTCTGTTAACAATTGTTGGAAAAATTACTTGTGTCATGCTATTTTGTGGAGTGGTTGAAAAACTAGTTTTAATGACTCCAACATAACTGTATGTAAACTTCCGACTTCAACTGTAGGTATATGGGCGATTCCAGCGTTATGGACATTACATTCGCACGCAAATTCACAACTTTAATTTCTTACAGAATGGTCAAACAAAATAGAAATTATACTTTGGATGTGTGTGTGTCTATAGTACCTTTGGGGGGGTAAATTCAAGAAATCGGACTTCAAAATATTGGCATGTAGGAGAGATAACGCAAATAAGAAGAGTGATGTATGTTAGATGAACTGGACAATCTTTGTGGTGAGATTGATTTAAAGGTCAGCAGAAGGCTGAATAGTATAGAAGGCACGTGTAACGAGTGCGCTGAGAGTCGGGAAGCAAGTTCAGGGAGTGAGTGTTTTAATAAATAAAAGAAACAATGAACACGAAACACAAACAACACACCGACATGAAACAGAGTCAATAACACCTGAGGAAAGAACCAAGGGGAGGGACAGATATAGGGAAGATAATCAAGGAGGTGATGGAGTCCAGGTGAGTGTCATGAGGTGCAGGTGCGCGAGACGATGTGACAGGTGTGTGGGATAATCAGCAGCCTGATGACCTAGAGACCTAGAGAGGGAGTATAATCAGCAGCCTGATGACCTAGAGACCTAGAGAGGGAGTATAATCAGCAGCCTGATGACCTAGAGACCTAGAGAGGGAGTATAATCAGCAGCCTGATGACCTAGAGACCGGAGAGGGAGTATAATCAGCAGCCTGATGACCTAGAGACCTAGAGAGGGAGTATAATCAGCAGCCTGATGACCTAGAGACCGGAGAGGGAGTATAATCAGCAGCCTGATGACCTAGAGACCGGAGAGGGAGTATAATCAGCAGCCTGATGACCTAGAGACCTAGAGAGGGAGTATAATCAGCAGCCTGATGACCTAGAGACCGGAGAGGGAGTATAATCAGCAGCCTGATGACCTAGAGACCTAGAGAGGGAGTATAATCAGCAGCCTGATGACCTAGAGACCTAGAGAGGGAGGATAATCAGCAGCCTGATGACCTAGAGACCGGAGAGGGAGTATAATCAGCAGCCTGATGACCTAGAGACCGGAGAGGGAGTATAATCAGCAGCCTGATGACCTAGAGACCGGAGAGGGAGTATAATCAGCAGCCTGATGACCTAGAGGCCGGAGAGGGAGTATAATCAGCAGCCTGATGACCTAGAGACCGGAGAGGGAGTATAATCAGCAGCCTGATGACCTAGAGACCGGAGAGGGAGTATAATCAGCAGCCTGATGACCTAGAGACCTAGAGAGGGAGTATAATCAGCAGCCTGAAGACCTAGAGACCTAGAGAGGGAGTATAATCAGCAGCCTGATGACCTAGAGACCGGAGAGGGAGTATAATCAGCAGCCTGATGACCTAGAGACCGGAGAGGGAGTATAATCAGCAGCCTGATGACCTAGAGACCTAGAGAGGGAGTATAATCAGCAGCCTGATGACCTAGAGACCGGAGAGGGAGTATAATCAGCAGCCTGATGACCTAGAGACCTAGAGAGGGAGTATAATCAGCAGCCTGATGACCTAGAGACCTAGAGAGGGAGGATAATCAGCAGCCTGATGACCTAGAGACCTAGAGAGGGAGTATAATCAGCAGCCTGATGACCTAGAGACCGGAGAGGGAGGATAATCAGCAGCCTGATGACCTAGAGACCTAGAGAGGGAGTATAATCAGCAGCCTGATGACCTAGAGACCGGAGAGGGAGGATAATCAGCAGCCTGATGACCTAGAGACCTAGAGAGGGAGTATAATCAGCAGCCTGATGACCTAGAGACCTAGAGAGGGAGTATAATCAGCAGCCTGATGACCTAGAGACCTAGAGAGGGAGTATAATCAGCAGCCTGATGACCTAGAGACCGGAGAGGGAGTATAATCAGCAGCCTGATGACCTAGAGACCTAGAGAGGGAGTATAGTCAGCAGCCTGATGACCTAGAGACCTAGAGAGGGAGTATAATCAGCAGCCTGATGACCTAGAGACCTAGAGAGGGAGTATAATCAGCAGCCTGATGACCTAGAGACCTAGAGAGGGAGTATAATCAGCAGCCTGATGACCTAGAGACCTAGAGAGGGAGTATAATCAGCAGCCTGATGACCTAGAGACCTAGAGAGGGAGGATAATCAGCAGCCTGATGACCTAGAGACCGGAGAGGGAGTATAATCAGCAGCCTGATGACCTAGAGACCGGAGAGGGAGTATAATCAGCAGCCTGATGACCTAGAGACCTAGAGAGGGAGTATAATCAGCAGCCTGATGACCTAGAGACCGGAGAGGGAGTATAATCAGCAGCCTGATGACCTAGAGACCTAGAGAGGGAGTATAATCAGCAGCCTGATGACCTAGAGACCTAGAGAGGGAGTATAATCAGCAGCCTGATGACCTAGAGACCTAGAGAGGGAGGATAATCAGCAGCCTGATGACCTAGAGACCTAGAGAGGGAGTATAATCAGCAGCCTGATGACCTAGAGACCTAGAGAGGGAGTATAATTAGCAGCCTGATGACCTAGAGACCTAGAGAGGGAGTATAATCAGCAGCCTGATGACCTAGAGACCTAGAGAGGGAGTATAATCAGCAGCCTGATGACCTAGAGGCCGGAGAGGGAGTATAATCAGCAGCCTGATGACCTAGAGACCGGAGAGGGAGTATTATCAGCAGCCTGATGACCTAGAGACCAGAGAGGGAGTATAATCAGCAGCCTGATGACCTAGAGACCGGAGAGGGAGTATAATCAGCAGCCTGATGACCTAGAGACCTAGAGAGGGAGTATAATCAGCAGCCTGATGACCTAGAGACCGGAGAGGGAGTATAATCAGCAGCCTGATGACCTAGAGACCTAGAGAGGGAGTATAATCAGCAGCCTGATGACCTAGAGACCTAGAGAGGGAGTATAATCAGCAGCCTGATGACCTAGAGACCGGAGAGGGAGTATAATCAGCAGCCTGATGACCTAGAGACCTAGAGAGGGAGTATTATCAGCAGCCTGATGACCTAGAGACCTAGAGAGGGAGTATAATCAGCCGCCTGATGACCTAGAGGCCGGAGAGGGAGTATAATCAGCAGCCTGATGACCTAGAGACCGGAGAGGGAGTATAATCTGCAGCCTGATGACCTAGAGACCTAGAGAGGGAGTATAATCAGCAGCCTGATGACCTAGAGACCTAGAGAGGGAGTATAATCAGCAGCCTGATGACCTAGAGACCTAGAGAGGGAGTATAATCAGCCGCCTGATGACCTAGAGGCCGGAGAGGGAGTATAATCAGCAGCCTGATGACCTAGAGACCGGAGAGGGAGTATTATCAGCAGCCTGATGACCTAGAGACCTAGAGAGGGAGTATAATCAGCAGCCTGATGACCTAGAGACCGGAGAGGGAGTATAATCAGCAGCCTGATGACCTAGAGACCTAGAGAGGGAGTATAATCAGCAGCCTGATGACCTAGAGACCGGAGAGGGAGTATAATCAGCAGCCTGATGACCTAGAGACCTAGAGAGGGAGTATAATCAGCAGCCTGATGACCTAGAGACCTAGAGAGGGAGGATAATCAGCAGCCTGATGACCTAGAGACCTAGAGAGGGAGTATAATCAGCAGCCTGATGACCTAGAGACCTAGAGAGGGAGTATAATCAGCAGCCTGATGACCTAGAGACCTAGAGAGGGAGTATAATCAGCAGCCTGATGACCTAGAGACCTAGAGAGGGAGTATAATAAGCAGCCTGATGACCTAGAGACCTAGAGAGGGAGTATAATCAGCAGCCTGATGACCTAGAGACCTAGAGAGGGAGTATAATCAGCAGCCTGATGACCTAGAGACCGGAGAGGGAGTATAATCAGCAGCCTGATGACCTAGAGACCTAGAGAGGGAGTATTATCAGCAGCCTGATGACCTAGAGACCTAGAGAGGGAGTATTATCAGCAGCCTGATGACCTAGAGACCGGAGAGGGAGTATAATCAGCAGCCTGATGACCTAGAGACCTAGAGAGGGAGTATAATCAGCAGCCTGATGACCTAGAGACCTAGAGAGGGAGTATAATCAGCAGCCTGATGACCTAGAGACCTAGAGAGGGAGTATAATCAGCAGCCTGATGACCTAGAGACCTAGAGAGGGAGGATAATCAGCAGCCTGATGACCTAGAGACCGGAGAGGGAGTATAATCAGCAGCCTGATGACCTAGAGACCTAGAGAGGGAGGATAATCAGCAGCCTGATGACCTAGAGACCTAGAGAGGGAGTATAATCAGCAGCCTGATGACCTAGAGACCTAGAGAGGGAGTATAATTAGCAGCCTGATGACCTAGAGACCTAGAGAGGGAGTATAATCAGCAGCCTGATGACCTAGAGACCTAGAGAGGGAGTATAATCAGCAGCCTGATGACCTAGAGGCCGGAGAGGGAGTATAATCAGCAGCTTGATGACCTAGAGACCGGAGAGGGAGTATTATCAGCAGCCTGATGACCTAGAGACCAGAGAGGGAGTATAATCAGCAGCCTGATGACCTAGAGACCGGAGAGGGAGTATAATCAGCAGCCTGATGACCTAGAGACCTAGAGAGGGAGTATAATCAGCAGCCTGATGACCTAGAGACCGGAGAGGGAGTATAATCAGCAGCCTGATGACCTAGAGACCTAGAGAGGGAGTATAATCAGCAGCCTGATGACCTAGAGACCTAGAGAGGGAGTATAATCAGCAGCCTGATGACCTAGAGACCGGAGAGGGAGTATAATCAGCAGCCTGATGACCTAGAGACCTAGAGAGGGAGTATTATCAGCAGCCTGATGACCTAGAGACCTAGAGAGGGAGTATAATCAGCCGCCTGATGACCTAGAGGCCGGAGAGGGAGTATAATCAGCAGCCTGATGACCTAGAGACCGGAGAGGGAGTATAATCTGCAGCCTGATGACCTAGAGACCTAGAGAGGGAGTATAATCAGCAGCCTGATGACCTAGAGACCTAGAGAGGGAGTATAATCAGCAGCCTGATGACCTAGAGACCTAGAGAGGGAGTATAATCAGCCGCCTGATGACCTAGAGGCCGGAGAGGGAGTATAATCAGCAGCCTGATGACCTAGAGACCGGAGAGGGAGTATTATCAGCAGCCTGATGACCTAGAGACCTAGAGAGGGAGTATAATCAGCAGCCTGATGACCTAGAGACCGGAGAGGGAGTATAATCAGCAGCCTGATGACCTAGAGACCTAGAGAGGGAGTATAATCAGCAGCCTGATGACCTAGAGACCGGAGAGGGAGTATAATCAGCAGCCTGATGACCTAGAGACCTAGAGAGGGAGTATAATCAGCAGCCTGATGACCTAGAGACCTAGAGAGGGAGGATAATCAGCAGCCTGATGACCTAGAGACCTAGAGAGGGAGTATAATCAGCAGCCTGATGACCTAGAGACCTAGAGAGGGAGTATAATCAGCAGCCTGATGACCTAGAGACCTAGAGAGGGAGTATAATCAGCAGCCTGATGACCTAGAGACCTAGAGAGGGAGTATAATCAGCAGCCTGATGACCTAGAGACCTAGAGAGGGAGTATAATCAGCAGCCTGATGACCTAGAGACCTAGAGAGGGAGTATAATCAGCAGCCTGATGACCTAGAGACCTAGAGAGGGAGTATTATCAGCAGCCTGATGACCTAGAGACCTAGAGAGGGAGTATTATCAGCAGCCTGATGACCTAGAGACCGGAGAGGGAGTATAATCAGCAGCCTGATGACCTAGAGACCTAGAGAGGGAGTATAATCAGCAGCCTGATGACCTAGAGACCTAGAGAGGGAGTATAATCAGCAGCCTGATGACCTAGAGACCTAGAGAGGGAGTATAATCAGCAGCCTGATGACCTAGAGACCTAGAGAGGGAGTATAATCAGCAGCCTGATGACCTAGAGACCTAGAGAGGGAGTATAATCAGCAGCCTGATGACCTAGAGACCTAGAGAGGGAGGATAATCAGCAGCCTGATGACCTAGAGACCTAGAGAGGGAGGATAATCAGCAGCCTGATGACCTAGAGACCTAGAGAGGGAGTATAATCAGCAGCCTGATGACCTAGAGACCTAGAGAGGGAGTATAATCAGCAGCCTGATGACCTAGAGACCTAGAGAGGGAGTATAATCAGCAGCCTGATGACCTAGAGACCTAGAGAGGGAGTATAATCAGCAGCCTGAGGACCTAGAGACCTAGAGAGGGAGTATAATCAGCAGCCTGATGACCTAGAGACCTAGAGAGGGAGTATAATCAGCAGCCTGATGACCTAGAGACCTAGAGAGGGAGTATAATCAGCAGCCTGATGACCTAGAGACCGGAGAGGGAGTATAATCAGCAGCCTGATGACCTAGAGACCTAGAGAGGGAGTATAATCAGCAGCCTGATGACCTAGAGACCTAGAGAGGGAGTATTATCAGCAGCCTGATGACCTAGAGACCTAGAGAGGGAGTATTATCAGCAGCCTGATGACCTAGAGACCGGAGAGGGAGTATAATCTGCAGCCTGATGACCTAGAGACCTAGAGAGGGAGTATAATCAGCAGCCTGATGACCTAGAGACCTAGAGAGGGAGTATAATCAGCAGCCTGATGACCTAGAGACCTAGAGAGGGAGTATAATCAGCAGCCTGATGACCTAGAGACCTAGAGAGGGAGTATAATCAGCAGCCTGATGACCTAGAGACCTAGAGAGGGAGTATAATCAGCAGCCTGATGACCTAGAGACCTAGAGAGGGAGGATAATCAGCAGCCTGATGACCTAGAGACCTAGAGAGGGAGTATAATCAGCAGCCTGATGACCTAGAGACCTAGAGAGGGAGGATAATCAGCAGCCTGATGACCTAGAGACCGGAGAGGGAGTATAATCAGCAGCCTGATGACCTAGAGACCTAGAGAGGGAGTATAATCAGCAGCCTGATGACCTAGAGACCTAGAGAGGGAGTATAATCAGCAGCCTGATGACCTAGAGACCTAGAGAGGGAGTATAATCAGCAGCCTGATGACCTAGAGACCTAGAGAGGGAGTATAATCAGCAGCCTGATGACCTAGAGACCGGAGAGGGAGTATAATCAGCAGCCTGATGACCTAGAGACCTAGAGAGGGAGTATAATCAGCAGCCTGATAACCTAGAGACCGGAGAGGGAGTATAATCAGCAGCCTGATGACCTAGAGACCTAGAGAGGGAGTATAATCAGCAGCCTGATAACCTAGAGACCGGAGAGGGAGTATAATCAGCAGCCTGATGACCTAGAGACCTAGAGAGGGAGCATAATCAGCAGCCTGATGACCTAGAGACCGGAGAGGGAGTATAATCAGCAGCCTGATGACCTAGAGACCTAGAGAGGGAGTATAATCAGCAGCCTGATGACCTAGAGACCGGAGAGGGAGTATAATCAGCAGCCTGATGACCTAGAGACCTAGAGAGGGAGTATAATCAGCAGCCTGATGACCTAGAGACCGGAGAGGGAGTATAATCAGCAGCCTGATGACCTAGAGACCTAGAGAGTGAGTATAATCAGCAGCCTGATGACCTAGAGACCGGAGAGGGAGTATAATCAGCAGCCTGATGACCTAGAGACCTAGAGAGGGAGTATAATCAGCAGCCTGATGACCTAGAGACCTAGAGAGGGAGTATAATCAGCAGCTTGATGACCTAGAGACCTAGAGAGGGAGTATAATCAGCAGCCTGATGACCTAGAGACCGGAGAGGGAGTATAATCAGCAGCCTGATGACCTAGAGACCTAGAGAGGGAGTATAATCAGCAGCCTGATGACCTAGAGACCTAGAGAGGGAGTTTAATCAGCAGCCTGATGACCTAGAGACCTAGAGAGGGAGTATAATCAGCAGCCTGATGACCTAGAGACCTAGAGAGGGAGTATAATCAGCAGCCTGATGACCTAGAGACCGGAGAGGGAGTATAATCAGCAGCCTGATGACCTAGAGACCGGAGAGGGAGGATAATCAGCAGCCTGATGACCTAGAGACCGGAGAGGGAGTATAATCAGCAGCCTGATGACCTAGAGACCTAGAGAGGGAGTATAATCAGCAGCCTGATGACCTAGAGACCTAGAGAGGGAGTATAATCAGCAGCCTGATGACCTAGAGACCTAGAGAGGGAGTATAATCAGCAGCCTGATGACCTAGAGACCGGAGAGGGAGTATAATCAGCAGCCTGATGACCTAGAGACCTAGAGAGGGAGTATAATCAGCAGCCTGATGACCTAGAGACCTAGAGAGGGAGTATAATCAGCAGCCTGATGACCTAGAGACCTAGAGAGGGAGTATAATCAGCAGCCTGATGACCTAGAGACCTAGAGAGGGAGTATAATCAGCAGCCTGATGACCTAGAGACCGGAGAGGGAGTATAATCAGCAGCCTGATGACCTAGAGACCGGAGAGGGAGTATAATCAGCAGCCTGATGACCTAGAGACCTAGAGAGGGAGTATAATCAGCAGCCTGATGACCTAGAGACCGGAGAGGGAGTATAATCAGCAGCCTGATGACCTAGAGACCGGAGAGGGAGTATAATCAGCAGCCTGATGACCTAGAGACCTAGAGAGGGAGTATAATCAGCAGCCTGATGACCTAGAGACCTAGAGAGGGAGTATAATCAGCAGCCTGATGACCTAGAGACCGGAGAGGGAGTATAATCAGCAGCCTGATGACCTAGAGACCTAGAGAGGGAGTATAATCAGCAGCCTGATGACCTAGAGACCTAGAGAGGGAGTATAATCAGCAGCCTGATGACCTAGAGACCTAGAGAGGGAGTATAATCAGCAGCCTGATGACCTAGAGACCTAGAGAGGGAGTATAATCAGCAGCCTGATGACCTAGAGACCTAGAGAGGGAGTATAATCAGCAGCCTGATGACCTAGAGACCTAGAGAGGGAGGATAATCAGCAGCTTGATGACCTAGAGACCTAGAGAGGGAGTATAATCAGCAGCCTGATGACCTAGAGACCGGAGAGGGAGTATAATCAGCAGCCTGATGACCTAGAGACCTAGAGAGGGAGTATAATCAGCAGCCTGATGACCTAGAGACCTAGAGAGGGAGTATAATCAGCAGCCTGATGACCTAGAGACCTAGAGAGGGAGTATAATCAGCAGCCTGATGACCTAGAGACCTAGAGAGGGAGTATAATCAGCAGCCTGATGACCTAGAGACCTAGAGAGGGAGTATAATCAGCAGCCTGATGACCTAGAGACCTAGAGAGGGAGGATAATCAGCAGCTTGATGACCTAGAGACCGGAGAGGGAGTATAATCAGCAGCCTGATGACCTAGAGACCGGAGAGGGAGTATAATCAGCAGCCTGATGACCTAGAGACCTAGAGAGGGAGTATAATCAGCAGCCTGATGACCTAGAGACCTAGAGAGGGAGGATAATCAGCAGCCTGATGACCTAGAGACCTAGAGAGGGAGTATAATCAGCAGCCTGATGACCTAGAGACCTAGAGAGGGAGGATAATCAGCAGCCTGATGACCTAGAGACCTAGAGAGGGAGTATAATCAGCAGCCTGATGACCTAGAGACCTAGAGAGGGAGTATAATCAGCAGCCTGATGACCTAGAGACCTAGAGAGGGAGTATAATCAGCAGCCTGATGACCCAGAGACCGGAGAGGGAGTATAATCAGCAGCCTGATGACCTAGAGACCTAGAGAGGGAGTATAATCAGCAGCCTGATGACCTAGAGACCTAGAGAGGGAGTATAATCAGCAGCCTGATGACCTAGAGACCGGAGAGGGAGTATAATCAGCAGCCTGATGACCTAGAGACCTAGAGAGGGAGTATAATCAGCAGCCTGATGACCTAGAGACCGGAGAGGGAGGATAATCAGCAGCCTGATGACCTAGAGACCTAGAGAGGGAGTATAATCAGCAGCCTGATGACCTAGAGACCGGAGAGGGAGTATAATCAGCAGCCTGATGACCTAGAGACCTAGAGAGGGAGGATAATCAGCAGCCTGATGACCTAGAGACCGGAGAGGGAGTATAATCAGCAGCCTGATGACCTAGAGACCTAGAGAGGGAGTATAATCAGCAGCCTGATGACCTAGAGACCTAGAGAGGGAGGATAATCAGCAGCCTGATGACCTAGAGACCTAGAGAGGGAGTATAATCAGCAGCCTGATGACCTAGAGACCGGAGAGGGAGTATAATCAGCAGCCTGATGACCTAGAGACCTAGAGAGGGAGTATAATCAGCAGCCTGATGACCTAGAGACCTAGAGAGGGAGTATAATCAGCAGCCTGATGACCTAGAGACCTAGAGAGGGAGTATAATCAGCAGCCTGATGACCTAGAGACCTAGAGAGGGAGTATACGCAAGGCACCGCACCCTAAAAAAAATATTTTTTCACTTTATGTATCGAAATTAACATTTACCAGTTGAATGTAGACACAAATACAAGAGTTTTTTGTAATACAATTTTTCTGAAATATTGTAACAAAATTTCGCAAATGATACAATGTACCTATATTGCCAATCCACTTGTCTGGACACTGGATGAAGTTGGTATACAGTGCAATCGGAAAGTTTTCAGACACCTTCCTGTTTTCCACATTTTGTTACGTTACAGCCGTGTTCAAAAATTTGTATTAAAACAAAAAAAATCCTCATCAATCTACGCCATAATGACAAAGCGAAACATGTTTTTAGACATTTTTGCACATTTATAAAATTTAAAAACTGAAATACCTTATTTACATTAGTATTCAGACCCTTTGCTTTGAGACTCGAAATTGAGCTCAGGTGCATTCTGTTTCCATTGATCATCCTTGAGATGTTTCTACAACTTGATTGGAGTCCACCTGTGGTAAATTCAATTCATTGGACATGATTTGGAAAGGCACACACCTGTCTATATTAGGTCCCACAGTTGACATTGCATGTCAGAGCAAAAACCAAGCCATGAGGTTGAAGAGCTTGAAGAGTCTGTAGAGCTCCGAGACAGGATTGTGTCGAGGCACAGATCTGGGGACGAGTACCAAAACATTTCTGCAGCATTGAAGGTCCCCAAGAACACAGTGGCTTCCATCAGTCTTAAATCAAAGAAGTTTGGAACCACCAAGAACCACTTCCTAGAGCTGGCCGCCCGGCCAAACTGACCAATCGGGGGAGAAGGCCTGAATGCAACCAAGATTGAACTCTTTGGCCTGAATGCCAAGCTTCACGTCTGGAGGAAATCTGGCACCATCCCTACGGTGAAGCATGGTGGTGGCAGCATCATGCTGTGGGGATATTTGTCAGTGACAGGGACTGGGAGACTAGTCAGGATTGAGGGAAAGATGAACGGAGCAAAGTACAGAGAGATCCTTGATGAAAACCTGCTCCAGAGCACTCTGGACCTCAGACTGGGGCGAAGGTTCACCTTCCAACAGGACACCAACCCTAAGCACACAGCCATGATAACGCAGGAGTGGCTTCGGGACAAGTCTCTGAATGTCTTTGAGTGGCCCAGCCAGAGCCCGGACTTGAACTTGATCTAACATCTCTGGAGAGACCTGAAAATAGCTGTGCAGCGGCACTCCCCATCCAACCTGACAGAGCTTGAGAGGATCTGCAGAGAAGAATGGGAGAAACTCCCCAAATACAGGTGTGCCAAGCTTGTAGCATCATACCCAAGAAGACTCAAGGCTGTGATTGCTGCCAAAGGTGCTTCAACGAAGTACTGAGTAAAGTGTCTGAATACTTATGTAAATGTGATATTTCAGAGTTTAATATGTTATGAATTATCAAACATTTCTAAAAACCTGTTTTCGCTTTGTCATTATGGGGTATTGTGTGTAGATTGTTGCTAGGGACTCTTTTGGAAGAAGCTAGCTAGCTAACGAAGAATAACAAAGAATATCTAGTTAACAGAAGAAAAGAAAGAGAAAATCAGGACAGAAGAAAAAGGATATCAAAGTGAAACAGTTCTCTAAAGACACAAGAGACAATAATACAAGAAACAACACTTCTGTAGCTTGTCAACTATGTGTTTGTCTATCCCTGTTCTCTCCCCTCTGCACAGGCCATACAAACGCTTCACACCGCGTGGCCGCTGCCACTCTAACCTGGTGGTCCCAGCGCGCACGACCCACGTGGAGTTCCAGGTCTCCGGCAGCCTCTGGAACTGCCGGTCTGCAGCCAACAAGGCTGAGTTAATCTCAGCCTATGCTACCCTCCAGTCCCTAGACTTCCTGGCGCTGACGGAAACATGGATTACCACAGATAACACTGCTACTCCTACTGCTCTCTCCTCGTCTGCCCACGTATTCTCGCATACCCCTAGAGCATCGAGCCAGCGGGGTGGTGGCACTGGAATCCTCATCTCTCCCAAGTGGACATTCTCTCTTTCTCCCCTGACCCATCTGTCTATCTCCTCATTTGAATTCCATTCTGTCACAGTTACCAGCCCTTTCAAGCTTAACATCCTTATCATTTATCGCCCTCCAGGTTCCCTTGGAGAGTTCATCAATGAGCTTGACGCCTTGATAAGTTCCTTTCCTGAGGATGGCTCACCTCTCACAGTTCTGGGTGACTTTAACCTCCCCACGTCTACCTTTGACTCATTCCTCTCTGCCTCCTTCTTTCCACTCCTCTCCTCTTTTGACCTCACCCTCTGACCTTCCCCCCTACTCACAAGGCAGGCAATACGCTTGACCTCATCTTTACTAGATGCTGTTCTTCCACTAATCTCATTACAACTCCCCTCCAAATCTCCGACCACTACCTTGTATCCTTTTCCCTCTCGCTCTCATCCAACACTTCTCACTCTGCCCCTACTCGGATGGTATTGCGCCGTCCCAACCTTCGCTCTCTCTCTCCCGCTACTCTCTCCTCTTCCATCCTATCATCTCTTCCCTCTGCTCAAACCTTCTCCAACCTATCTCCTGATTCTGCCTCCTCAACCCTCCTCTCCTCCCTTTCTGCATCCTTTGATTTTCTCTGTCCCCTATCCTCCAGGCCGGCTCGGTCCTCCCCTCCTGCTCCGTGGCTTGACGACTCACTGCGAACTCACAGAACAGGGCTCCGGGCAGCCGAGCGGAAATGAGGGAAAACTCGCCTCCCTGCGGACCTGGCATCCTTTCACTCCCTCCTCTCTACATTCTCCTCTTCTGTCTCTGCTGCTAAAGCCACTTTCTACCACTCTAAATTCCAAGCATCTGCCTCTAACCCTAGGAAGCTCTTTGCTACCTTGTCCTCCCTCCTGAATCCTCCTCCCCCTCCCCCCCCCCCTCCTCCCTCTCTGCGGATGACTTCGTCAACCATTTTGAAAAGAAGGTTGACGATATCCGATCCTCGTTTGCTAAGTCAAACGACACCGCTGGTCCTGCTCACACTGCCCTACCCTGTGCTTTGACCTCTTTCTCCCCTCTCTCTCCAGATGAAATCTTGCGTCTTGTGACGGCCGGCCGCCCAACAACCTGCCCACTTGACCCTATCCCCTCCTCTCTTCTCCAGACCATTTCCGGAGACCTTCTCCCCTACCTCACCTCGCTCATCAACTCATCCTTGACCGCTGGCTACGTCCCTTCCGTCTTCAAGAGAGCGAGAGTTGCACCCCTTCTGAAAAAACCTACACTCGATCCCTCCCATGTCAACAACTACAGACCAGTATCCCTTCTTTCTTTTCTCTCCAAAACTCTTGAACGTGCCGTCCTTGGCCAGCTCTCCTGCTATCTCTCTCAGAATGACCTTCTTGATCCTAATCAGTCAGGTTTCAAGACTGGGCATTCAACTGAGACTGCTCTTCTCTGTGTCACGGAGGCTCTCCGCACTGCTAAAGCTAACTCTCTCTCCTCTGCTCTCATCCTTCTAGACCTATCTGCTGCCTTTGATACTGTGAACCATCAGATCCTCCTCTCCACCCTCTCCGAGTTGGGCATCTCCGGCGCGGCCCACGCTTGGATTGCGTCCTACCTGACAGGTCGCTCCTACCAGGTGGCGTGGCGAGAATCTGTCTCCGCACCACGCGCTCTCACCACTGGTGTCCCCCAGGGCTCTGTTCTAGGCCCTCTCCTATTCTCGCTATACACCAAGTCACTTGGCTCTGTCATATCCTCACATGGTCTCTCCTATCATTGCTATGCAGACGACACACAATTAATCTTCTCCTTTCCCCCTTCTGATAACCAGGCGGCGAATCGCATCTCTGCATGTCTGGCAGACACATCAGTGTGGATGACGGATCACCACCTCAAGCTGAACCTCGGCAAGACGGAGCTGCTCTTCCTCCCGGGGAAGGACTGCCCGTTCCATGATCTCGCCATCACGGTAGACAACCCCCTTGTGTCCTCCTCCCAGAGTGCTAAGAACCTTGGCGTGATCCTGGACAACACCCTGTCGTTCTCCACTAACATCAAAGCGGTGACCCGATCCTGTAGGTTCATGCTCTACAACATTCGCAGAGTACGACCCTGCCTCACACAGGAAGCGACGCGGGTCCTAATCCAGGCACTTGTCATCTCCCGGTTGGATTACTGCAACTCGCTGTTGGCTGGGCTCCCTGCCTGTGCCATTAAACCCCTACAACTCATCCAGAACGCCGCAGCCCGTCTGGTGTTCAACCTTCCCAAGTTCTCTCACGTCACCCCGCTCCTCCGCTCTCTCCACTGGCTTCCAGTTGAAGCTCGCATCCGCTACAAGACCATGGTGCTTGCCTACGGAGCTGTGAGGGGAACGGCACCTCCATACCTTCAGGCTCTGATCAGGCCCTACACCCAAACAAGGGCACTGCGTTCATCCACCTCTGGCCTGCTGGCCCTCCTACCTCTGAGGAAGCACGGTTCCCGCTCAGCCCAGTCCAAACTGTTCGCTGCTCTGGCACCCCAATGGTGGAACAAGCTCCCTCACGACGCCAGGACAGCGGAGTCAATCACCACCTTCCGGAGACACCTGAAACCCCACCTCTTTAAGGAATACCTGGGATAGGATAAAGTAATCCTTCTAACCCCCCCCCCCTTAAAAGATTTAGATGCACTATTGTAAAGTGGTTGTTCCACTGGATATCATAAGGTGAATGCACCAATTTGTAAGTCGCTCTGGATAAGAGCGTCTGCTAAATGACTTAAATGTAATGTAAATGTAGATTGATGAGGAAATAAAACAATTTAATCAATTTTAGAATAATGCTGTAACCTAACAAAATGTGGAAAAGTTGAGGGGTCTGAATACTTTCCGAATGTACTGTATATCCTAATCTGTCTTTGGTGCAGGTCACGTTGTTCTTCACATTAACTGTCTCTGGTGAACACACACTATATCAAATAAAATCTATGTTTATTTGTCACATGCACAGGATACAGAAGGTGTAAATGGTACAGTGAAATGGATACTTGCATAGTAGCAATATCAAAAAAAGAAAATGTCCAGATAAAAAATATTTGATAATTATTAGATCACGTTTACCCAGACACACTTGTCTAAATTGATGGGTCATGTGAAGGAAATGCTATAACCCCCGGCCACATCTAGCTGAGTGGCTGGGTCACTATTTTCTAGACATGTTCATGAACTACAATAGATGGGCGTAATCACCCCCAGACACACCTGGCTAACTTGATGGGTCATGTAATCATCTGGCAAGGTGGATTCTTTTGTTTAGACATGTAGCTAGCTAAACAATGAACCAGCATAATCCCAACTCACACTAATACCAATACAAACATTGTCATAGCTGTAGTATAAATCTGCAGTTAGCTAAAGCTAACCAACTAGGTTCAATGTTAGCTAGCTAACATTAGGCTATAACTAGCAAATGCAAATTGATTTCTGATTCAAATAATAGTACTACACAGATCATACACGTAATGTTAGCTAGCGAGCCAGCGAGCTAACGTTCGTTAGCTAGCGAACAATACACTTTAACTTGCATTGAAAACGACTTTCTGACAAAATTAGAAATGTATAATATCTGAACATTTAGCTAGACTCTTACCTGTATATATGGATGAACGCTTCGCGGCAGACTGGAACAATTTAACTCAGTTTTGTTTCTAGCTACATCTTGTTTGGCTAGCATTGTGTCAAGTCACTCCGGTTCACACTGACCGTGGAGTGTGCAGAAAGTAGCCCATTACAACTTTTTCCAACTGATCTGTCGATAGCGCCTGCTAAATTCGGGGCATCAATGTTGTTGAGAAAAGTAGCAAAACTTTTGTAGTTCTCGATGGCTAATGTTATATCTTTCAAAAATGCCAAGGTAGAAAGGACACATGCTGAGCAGCTCACTTTACAGACAGAAGCATACTACATGGCAGACCAATCCAAACTCATCGACCGGCATGTCCAGCCCATCCATTAACTCAGCCCATCATGGCTAGAGGTAAGGTTCCTGTTTTTTTCCGTGACTAAACCAACTAGGCACGTCATTTAACAATTTTATTTGTATATACAGATGTAATACAAGTTTGTTATTAAGGCACATGAAAGTTCACATGTTCCAGAAGGCATTTCTGCCCAAAAACACATTTAAAAAAGAAGAAAAAAGATGCTCAAATGACGTGCGACATATGCCTAGCTTCCTGAAACGGGTCACATATGGTCATAATTTCAACTGGCTAGTCAGATAGCTAGCTAGCGAACGTTAAGTTAACAAGCTAGAAACGAACCAAAACATTGTTTAGAAAGTTGCTTTTAGTTGCCTAGTTTGCAAGATTGACACATACAAAATTAATTTTTAAACGGATGGGTTTATTTTGGACCATCAGGCTGCTGATGTCATGCAGCCTGTAGATTTTGTGTTTATTCTTTTTCATAAGGACAATGATACGTTTGATCATGACGTCCCTGTGACAACTGTCTACAGACATGTCGATAGACCTAGTTTAAACCAGCCTTTAGTGTTGAAATCTTTGGTTGTTTAGTACACTACCATACTCACTCTGTTTAGCACATGGCCTCACATGTGAATCCTTAAAGAGATGGGTGGGGCTAAGACAAGAGGGTGTGAACGATGCTGAATGGGTGTAGACAAAGAAGAGCTCTGCAGTAGGTGTTCCAAAACAGGGACATTTTCTCAAGATTGGGGTTAAAGGTTTATCAACTTTCAAATCAGAATGACTTTCCCATTGTTCCTCAGCTGTAGTGTATGATATACCATTCTCTAACTCTGAGTCTCTACTTTTATCGAACGTAAAAAACATAATTTCAGATTTTGCTACATAAGACCGAATCGAGCCGGTTGGTCACATATGATTGACTGAAAAGCCATTTTTGAGACTTGGCCTCCTACTCTGAAATGGCCAAAATTCATGCAATTTCCTCCTTAAACTTTTCATATAAAGCATGAACTCCAGCATATAGACCTTAAGGATAAATGTAAACATGGTTACATTTTGGAAATGACCAATTACTAAATGACTTTATTTGGGCATGCTCAGGTTGACCTTCCCACAGAAAATCCCACATCTGAACGTGACAGTTTTCTGTAACTGCAACTGAAAGTGACAGCTGAAGTTTATTCTGTTTTACACATCACCGGTGTTTGTGTGAATGGCACCAGGCTCTGCCATACATGCAGAGCTTGACTTTGGCAGGAGCTCACCGGAGCTGAGTACCGGCACCTCGAATGTTCTACTGCTCGGGCTCCTGTTCCTCTTATAGAATAGTAGAGCAAAAGTATTGTGGAGCTTCTGCACCTGAATATAAACAGTACCAGCACCCAAAATGAGTACCAGAACCTATTTCAGTCCAAGTCAAGCACTGTATACATATGAAAGAGTACAGGCAGTACGTGCACACACGCACGTACACACACACGCACGCACACGCACAGACACAGAAAGTAAGTCACCGTGCAGCTGTCTGTGCACTAATAGAGTAGCTAGCGTGGAGCAGCATCCTGCCTCCACAGACAGACGAGCGTGTGAGCAGACCAGTCTATCACATCCAAACCTCTGTCTGAACCACAGGAAACACACACACACAGAAACACACACAGGTAATAAAACATGGTCGGCCTAAATGACTTAGTAACTGTGTAAAACAAACGCTCTGCCAAAACCTCCCTGCAAACAGACATACAGTGTGCAATTGACATGAGTTACATGCAGCTGGAAAGACAGAAACAACAATCATGTAGAAGAAGTGTTTTGATGCAAGTGCGCAACGTCGCAGCAATGTTTCCTCTGTGTTTCCTGGCAGCATTGTGAGGTTGGTGGGAGAGCAGCTGGGTTGATGGTAGACCGTAGTCTGGTCTGGGTTAGGTCTGATCTGGTCTGGGCTGGGCCTGGCCTGGCCTGGTTTGGTTTAGGGAATGTGTGCTTGGTGTTTAGGGTGTTTGAGGTCTCGGGGTTGCTGGTGATTTTTGAGAGGCTCCGGTGCTTATCGACTGTAAGAGATGGAAACCTCACAGAAGGCAGCTCCACCCCCTCAGCGCCCATCAATCAATGTTGCCGCCAGTGAGGAGAAACCGACGCTGACACACACACACAGCCATTTTCTGTCCCACGTACAGCTGCAGTATCGCCGTGCCACCCATAGTTTGGTACCCCACGTTGTCGTTACGGTGTCGTTACCATCACACTGATGGTTAAACCAAAACAAATCAAAACTCTTTCCAAATACACGTGAGATAGCACAACTTCATACAATGACACCCGTTTTATATTTTTAAGTCACAATCCAAAGTGCATGCATACTGTGAATGCTTTGGCGGCTCGTGAGAAGCAGAGAGTTTAGTGTCTCGGTTGGCACGCTGTGTCTGAAAAACAGGAAGAGTTAGGGTAAAGCAAGCGAGGGGGGGGGGGGTGCACCACAGAACCAGAAAATAGTAAAGAGATTGTAACACAACTTATCTTCAAAACTCTGTTTTATAATTCCACCATCAGTATTGTACTTTATCATACCTATTTTCAACACAAACTATATCAGAGTGTATTAGTTTGGATCCTCTAAAGTTCCCCTCTGCTAAGTCCTACTGCTCCACCACAACATAAAAACCTGGCTTGTCTTTAAAGAGTTTCTCCTTCTATCCCTACAGTATGTTCCCCTGACAGTGGTCTCCCAGAGTTCCGGCCCTGCCTGCAGGGTCTGCTGTGCAGGCCTGGCTGCCACAGGGCAGAGCTCCCCTACGGTGTGCAATAGAGTGTAGTGACACGACGGCCTGCTCTGCTCTCTGTGGGCTCACCACAGTCTCTATGTCTGCTAGAACCAATAAATAAATAATGGGCAGAGTGATCACTTCTAACCATGATACTGAATTCTCAACCACTGCACTGCATCTGGGAGTGCCTTGCTTTAGCAAAAACACACTAGGCCTGGTGGCCTAGGGCTTCTGCTCAGTTTGGGATGGTATAACTGCAGTAACAGTGCTTCACAAGGCTCTCAATGAGTTCAGGAAATGACTGGGTCTGACAGTTTGGCTGTGTTTTTAACAGTATGTTATTTTCGAATTTTCACACGTTATCATTCTTTTACACATGGTGGCACACCAACTTCCACCAACTTCCTCCTGGTGAGGGTTCTGGAGGTGCCACAACTGGGAAAAATACAGAGAGGGAGAGAAAGTTTACAATTTCCAAGAAAGTGTCTGCTTTACAAAAGGTCAAAATAACTGATTCCAAATGGTATTTTGGATTGTACATCATCTGCAGTGTTAAAATGTGTCCCAGATCAATCCTTAATAACAACCTGTGTACAAACTTTATATGCACAGAAACATATAAAAGTAACATGCACTCACATCTATTTTCTACAATTCCGAATGGGCAGTATTGGTATAGCAAGAGAAGACAAGGTGGTTGTGAACAGTAAGGATACTAAGGCTGACTATTGTCCAAATCCAATCCAAGCCCAGGACCAGTGGACAAAAGGGCGGCCCATATCCCCGCCGGCGTTGGATGCAATGACGGCCACTTCATTATAAAAGCCTCCTCAAGTCCCACACTGCATTCCACGTTTATGGGGAACATATGGGGAAGCCTGCAATTTTTAGACCACAAAATAAGACCCTTTGCAGCTGGACGCACGACCGCACTCGGTCCTTTTTGCCTCCCGAGCCACACCCGAAAGGCGTAGGACCACTGACAGTGATTAAACCACCACAGTTTTCTCAGCAAAACAGGAGTTATATTCAGCTTAAATACAGGGGCTTGATAAACAAGGCATGGGCAGCAGAAAAAATTATCCAAAAGACCACAATGATCTTCTGACCATTTCTCTCACGGTCATGGGCAGTGCAGCCGGGATGCATTTCAAAACATGAAGCAGATGTTTACCTAGACAAAGAGCAAATACAGAGAGAAGAGAGGACAAAGACAAAGCCTTGAATCCACTCAGTTGAATTCCTGAATTAGCTAGGGCAACTAGATGGACAGAGCCAATCATATTTATTGCTCAGCAACAATAATGGTCACATGTTGTATAACTACTGTAAGAGAAAGGCTGGGGATGATTCCGTTTTCGTTTTGCTTTTCTATGTTCCCCCACGGAAAATCCAGATGCAATTTCTTCACACACAGCAACAGCAGAAAAGGAAACTGTTGATTGTCTGAAGCGCTTTTCTTCTTGTAAACTTCCAAAATACCAAAATATAATTGAAAAGGAATCAATTAAATGTGAATAAGTAATATATCATTGACATGCCACCAACAACAATATTTCAGTTATGCATAGAAACCACATACACTGTTGTTCTGATGGAAAGCTTAAACATTGTACACCACTTCTGCTACACCCAACCGTATTGCCACAGACCTAGCCGGCAAAGCCCCTACTGTCAGACCAATGATCCTATTACGATTCTCCACTACTGATCTCTGGTCTCCCCCACCATAAACACATACAGATGAAACAGGCCAGGAAGCCACAGAGGCCCTCCATTCCAACACCTCAGGAACAGAGGAGAGTAGTAGAGGAGAGTAGTGGAGGAGAGTAGTAGAGGAGAGTAGTAGAGGAGAGTAGTAGAGGAGAGTAGTAGTGGAGAGTAGTAGTGGAGAGTAGAGGAGAGTAGTAGAGGAGAGTAGTAGAGGAGAGTAGAGGAGAGTAGTGGAGGAGAGTAGTAGAGGAGAGTAGTAGAGGAGAGTAGTAGAGGAGAGTAGTAGTGGAGAGTAGTGGAGGAGAGTAGTAGAGGAGAGTAGTAGAGGAGAGTAGTAGAGGAGAGTAGTAGTGGAGAGTAGTAGTGGAGAGTAGAGGAGAGTAGTAGAGGAGAGTAGTAGAGGAGAGTAGAGGAGAGTAGTGGAGGAGAGTAGTGGAGGAGAGTAGTGGAGGAGAGTAGTGGAGGAGAGTAGTGGAGGAGAGTAGTAGAGGAGAGTAGTAGTGGAGAGTAGTGGAGGAGAGTATTAGAGGAGAGTAGTAGAGGGGAGTAGTAGAGGAGAGTAGTAGAGGAGAGTAGTAGAGGAGAGTAGTGGAGAGTAGTAGTGGAGAGTAGTAGAAGAGAGTAGTAGAGGAGAGTAGTAGAGGAGAGTAGTGGAGGAGAGTAATAGAGGAGAGTCGTAGAGGAGAGTAGTAGAGGAGAGTAGAGGAGAGTAGTAGAGGAGAGTAGTAGAGGAGAGTAGTGGAGAGTAGTAGAGGAGAGTAGTAGAGGAGAGTAGTGGAGAGTAGTAGTGGAGAGTAGTAGAGGAGAGTAGTAGAGGAGAGTAGTAGAGGAGAGTAGTAGAGGAGAGTAGAGGAGAGTAGTAGAGGAGAGTAGTAGAGGAGAGTAGTGGAGGAGAGTAGTAGAGGAGAGTAGTAGAGGAGAGTAGTGGAGAGTAGTAGAGGAGAGTAGTGGAGGAGAGTAGTAGAGGAGAGTAGTAGTGGAGAGTAGTGGAGGAGAGTAGTAGAGGAGAGTAGTAGAGGGGAGTAGTAGAGGAGAGTAGTAGAGGAGAGTAGTAGAGGAGTAGTGGAGAGTAGTAGAAGAGAGTAGTAGAGGAGAGTAGTAGAGGAGAGTAGTGGAGGAGAGTAATAGAGGAGAGTCGTAGAGGAGAGTAGTAGAGGAGAGTAGAGGAGAGTAGTAGAGGAGAGTAGTAGAGGAGAGTAGTGGAGAGTAGTAGAGGAGAGTAGTAGAGGAGAGTAGTGGAGAGTAGTAGTGGAGAGTAGTAGAGGAGAGTAGTAGAGGAGAGTAGTAGAGGAGAGTAGTAGAGGAGAGTAGAGGAGAGTAGTAGAGGATAGTGGTAGAGGAGAGTAGTGGAGGAGAGTAGTAGAGGAGAGTAGTAGAGGAGAGTAGTGGAGAGTAGTAGAGGACAGTAGTGGAGGAGAGTAGTAGAGGAGAGTAGTAGAGGAGAGTAGTGGAGGAGAGTAGTGGAGGAGAGTAGTGGAGGAGAGTAGTAGAGGAGAGTAGTGGAGGAGAGTAGTAGAGGAGAGTAGTAGAGGAGAGTAGTAGAGGAGAGTAGTGGAGGAGAGTAGTAGAGGAGAGTAGTAGTGGAGAGTAGTGGAGGAGAGTAGTAGAAGAGAGTAGTAGTGGAGAGTAGTAGTGGAGAGTAGTAGAGGAGAGTAGTGGAGGAGAGCAGTGGAGGAGAGTAGTAGAGGAGAGTAGTGGAGGAGAGTAGTGGAGGAGAGTAATAGAGGAGAGTAATAGAGGAGAGTAGTAGAGGAGAGTAGTGGAGGAGAGTAGTAGAGGAGAGTAGTAGAGGAGAGTAGTGGAGGAGAGTAGTGGAGGAGAGTAGTAGTGGAGAGTAGTAGAGGAGAGTAATAGAGGAGAGTAATAGAGGAGAGTAGTAGAGGAGAGTAGTGGAGGAGAGTAGTAGAGGAGAGTAGTAGAGGAGAGTAGTAGAGGAGAGTAGTAGTGGAGAGTAGTGGAGAGTAGTGGAGGAGAGTAGTAGAGGAGAGTAGTAGAGGAGAGTAGTAGAGGAGAGTAGTAGAGGAGAGTAGTGGAGGAGAGTAGTAGAGGCGAGTAGTAGAGGAGAGTAGTAGAGGAGAGTAGTAGTGGAGAGTAGTGGAGAGTAGTGGAGGAGAGTAGTAGAGGAGAGTAGTGGAGGAGAGTAGTAGAGGAGAGTAGTAGAGGAGAGTAATAGAGGAGAGTAGTAGAGGAGAGTAGTAGAGGAGAGTAGTAGAGGAGAGTAGTAGAGGAGAGTAGTAGTGGAGAGTAGTGGAGAGTAGTGGAGGAGAGTAGTAGAGGAGAGTAGTGGAGGAGAGTAGTAGAGGAGAGTGGTAGAGGAGAGTAGTAGAGGAAGTAGTGGAGGAGAGTAGTAGTGGAGAGTAGTGGAGGAGAGTAGTGGAAGAGAGTAGTGGAGGAGAGTAGTAGAGGAGAGTAGTAGAGGAGAGTAGAGGAGAGTGGTAGAGGAGAGTAGTGGAGGAGAGTAGTGGAGGAGAGTAGTAGAGGAGAGTAGTAGAGGAGAGTAGTAGTGGAGAGTAGTGGAGGAGAGTAGTGGAAGAGAGTAGTAGAGGAGAGTAGAGGAGAGTGGTAGAGGAGAGTAGTGGAGGAGAGTAGTGGAGGAGAGTAGTAGAGGAGAGTAGTGGAGGAGAGTAGTAGAGGAGAGTAGTAGAGGAGAGTAGTAGTGGAGAGTAGTGGAGGAGAGTAGTAGAGGAGAGTAATAGAGGAGAGTAGTGGACGAGAGTAGTAGAGGAGAGTAGTGGAGGAGAGTAGTGGAGGAGAGTAGTGGAGGAGAGTAGTGGAGGAGAGTAGTAGAGGAGAGTAGTAGAGGAGAGTAATAGAGGAGAGTAGTGGACGAGAGTAGTAGAGGAGAGTAGTGGAGGAGAGTAGTGGAGGAGAGTAGTGGAGGAGAGTAGTGGAGGAGAGTAGTAGAGGAGAGTAGTAGAGGAGAGTAGTGGAGGAGAGTAGTGGAGGAGAGTAGAGGAGAGTAGAGGAGAGTAGAGGAGAGTAGTAGAGGAGAGTAGTAGAGGAGAGTAGTAGTGGAGAGTAGTAGAGGAGAGTAGTAGAGGAGAGTAGTGGAGAGTAGTAGAGGAGAGTAGTGGAGGAGAGTAGTAGTGGAGAGTAGTGGAGAGTAGTAGAGGAGAGTAGTGGAGGAGAGTAGTGGAGGAGAGTAGTAGAGGAGAGTAGTAGAGGAGAGTAGTAGAGGAGAGTAGTGGAGGAGAGTAGTAGAGGAGAGTAGTAGAGGAGAGTAGTGGAGGAAGAGTAGGAGAGGGAGAGTAGTGGAGGAGAGTTAGTGGAGGAGAGTAGTAGAGGAGGAGTAGGGAGAGTAGTAGAGGAGAGTAGTAGAGGAGAGTAGTAGAGGAGAGTAGTGGAGGAGAGTAGTAGAGGAGAGTAGTGGAGGAGAGTAGTGGAGGAGAGTAGTAGAGGAGTAGTAGAGGAGAGTAGTAGTGGAGAGTAGTAGAGGAGAGTAGTAGAGGAGAGTAGTAGAGGAGAGTAGTGGAGGAGAGTAGTGGAGGAGAGTAGTAGAGGAGAGTAGAGGAGAGTGGTAGAGGAGAGTAGTGGAGGAGAGTAGTGGAGGAGAGTAGTAGAGGAGAGTAGTGGAGGAGAGTAGTAGAGGAGAGTAGTAGAGGAGTAGTAGTGGAGAGTAGTGGAGGAGAGTAGTAGAGGAGAGTAATAGAGGAGAGAAGTGGACGAGAGTAGTAGAGGAGAGTAGTGGAGGAGAGTAGTGGAGGAGAGTAGTGGAGGAGAGTAGTAGAGGAGAGTAATAGAGGAGAGTAGTGGACGAGAGTAGTAGAGGAGTAGTGGGGAGATATGGAGGAGAGTAGTGGAGGAGAGTAGTGGAGAGAGTAGTAGAGGAGAGTAGTAGAGGAGTAGTGGAGGAGAGTAGTGGAGGAGAGTAGAGGAGAGTAGAGGAGAGTAGAGGAGAGTAGTAGAGGAGAGTAGTAGAGGAGAGTAGTAGTGGAGAGTAGTAGAGGAGTAGTAGAGGAGAGTAGTGGAGAGTAGTAGAGGAGAGTAGTGGAGGAGAGTAGTAGTGGAGAGTAGTGGAGAGTAGTAGAGGAGAGTAGTGGAGGAGAGTAGTGGAGGAGAGTAGTAGAGGAGAGTAGTAGAGGAGAGTAGTAGAGGAGAGTAGTGGAGGAGAGTAGTAGAGGAGAGTAGTGGAGGAGAGTAGTGGAGGAGAGTAGTAGAGGAGAGTAGTAGAGGAGAGTAGTAGAGGAGAGTAATAGAGGAGAGTAGTGGAGGAGAGTAGTAGAGGAGAGTAGTGGAGGAGAGTAGTGGAGGAGAGTAGTAGAGGAGAGTAGTAGAGGAAAGTAGTAGTGGAGAGTAGTAGAGGAGAGTAGTAGAGGAGAGTAGTAGTGGAGAGTAGTAGAGGAGAGTAGTAGAGGAGAGTAGTGGAGGAGAGTAGTGGAGGAGAGTAGTGGAGGAGAGTAGTAGAGGAGAGTAGTAGAGGAGAGTAGTAGAGGAGAGTAGTGGAGGAGAGTAGTAGAGGAGAGTAGTAGAGGAGAGTAGTGGAGGAGAGTAGTAGAGGAGAGTAGTAGAGGAGAGTAGTGGAGGAGAGTAGTGGAGGAGAGTAGTGGAGGAGAGTAGTAGAGGAGAGTATTAGAGGAGAGTAACGGAGGAGAGTAGCAGAGGAGAGTAGAAGAGAGTAGTGGAGGAGAGTAGTAGAGGAGAGTAGTAGTGGAGAGTAGTGGAGGAGAGTAGTGGAGGAGAGTAGTAGAGGAGAGTAGTGGAGAGAGTAGTGGAGGAGAGTAGTAGAGGAGAGTAGTAGAGGAGAGTGGAGGAGAGTAGAGGAGAGTAGTGGAGGAGAGTAGTAGAGGAGAGTAGTAGAGGAGAGTGTGAGGAGAGTAGTGGAG